>NW_026859904.1:0-258457 GCF_026571515.1 Ruditapes philippinarum
GATTTATACATTATGTGTATACAGGATATATTTTCAGTAGTGATATGTAAGGCTGTTAGTGGGTTTATAATAATGACCATACAAACACTATAATGATAATGCATCTCCTATTTTGAAGTGGTTTGTCAATCATTAGCAATTGTTGATGATGCCAAAAGCATTGTGATAATTTGAAAACATCTGTATATTTTGGCTGTATTGTCAAACATACTTGATTGATTAAGCAAGATTTGTGCAGCATAAAAGTGTTTATATTAACATGATAGCTATTGTAATTGATATTCTTCCAATTCTGATGCCGTTTTAATCAATGCTGATAAATATGTACAAATTCAGAAGCTTGTTTTACCAATGCTGATAAGTTTATACATATTTCACATGTCTCGATAGTTTTTTTTATATATTTCAAAAGTTTTGTTTAATCAGTGCTGATAAATATTTTCATATTTCAGATGTCTTTTTTAAACCTGAAGTTAGATAATTGTTTTCTTTTTCAGATGTCTTTATTTACCAAGGCTGATAACATATGTACATATTTCAGATGTCTTGTTTAACAGGTGGTGGTATTTGTGTACATATTTCAGGTTGACAAGTGCTGATAATTTTGTATTTATTTCGGATGTCTTGTTTAATTAACCAGTGCTGATAAATATGTACATATTTCAGATGTCTTTTTGTATTTTCTGATCGCAAGATCAGTAAATACAAAGCTAACATCCACGGTCTAACACAAACTTTCCTCACAGACCTAACAACGCAAAGTAGTTCTCACTCAAAACTGCTTAAAAACCAGCAATTTAAAAGAAAGAATAATTTTTAATGTAGGCATTTAACGAATTACAGTGCATTAAAAGTTTAGATAAGTCAATAGAAATATGAGGTTACAATCACAAAATTTCGCGGTGAATATCTTTTTTTACCCAATGCAAAAATGTTCGACTTTATCCGTAAAGTTTTCCATAATGAAAATGCTATTTTTAGCTATGTCGATTACCGAATACTTCCAGAACGTAGTACACAAATAAATCTGACTGTCGAGTAATGGAATATACACATGTCGGGACTGTTTTGGCGAGAAGATTTTCGCTAAATTATTTTTCATCAGTGTTTAACAACAGGTTTATCGTAAACAAAATACCTCGAAATTAATAAGGATTACAAACACGAAATGGAAATTCTCAATTTTAGAATTACAATGTATTTGTTTTTATTCAAGTTACATACGTATAACTTCACTGTGGTGCAGAGGTAGCGCGCTCGTTTAGGGTGTGAGAGGCCTAAGGTTCAAATCCTATTCGAGGCAACATTTTTTAAGTGTCTTTTTTAAGGAAGTAGCCACGATATGCAAGGATAGTGTGGCTGTCATAAAAAATGAAAAATGATTTTTTGATGCAACTCTAGGCATGCAAAATTCCATATGTATCAATCTCAAACTGTTATAGAAAAAAAATCTAAACGCAGTCGCTGCGTAAGATGAATTATAGTATATAAAAATAAACTTATACAGGAAAGATCAGAAAATACCACAGAGCATGCAGCCCTTTGATTTTAACCTGAAGTTAGATAATTGTGTGCTTTTTCAGACACCTTTTTTTTAACTAAGGCTGATAACATATGCACATATTTCAGATGTTTTGTTTAACAGGTTCTGATATCTGTGTAAATATTTCAGATTGACAAGTGAAGATAAATTTGTATTTATTTTGAATGTCTTGTTTAACCATTGGTGATAAATATGTTCATATTTCAGATGTATGGGTTAACATGGTTGATAGACTTGCCATCATTGGTTGATGATATAGATGTGCTCATACTGTTGACCTCTGCAATATGTCATGATCTAGGACATCCAGGCTATAACAATGCTTATCAGGTATATATATTTGATTTCTATGGTCATTTCTAAACAAGAATGGTATACTGTTTTTCTTAAGGTGTAAGGTCAGGTTGTCAAAGGTCAGATCGTCACTCAATTAATGAAGAACTGGCATAGAAGAGTGGTGTGAAGATAGAGCACTGGGCTCATTATCCAGAGTGTGTGGGATTGAATCTCACTAGAAGTTAGATTCTTTTCCGGCTTCTCTAATCCACTCTGTTAAAATACCTAAAAAAGACTTGTATTTGGCGTGACAAAAAAGTTCTATGCTTCGGTCCCAATAAAGGAGGGTCAGCGTTAAGAATGAAAATACTTAGAACTGTATTGTGACTGAGGTCTGTATAATTCAGAGACAGTGACTATTAGTCAATATCTTCTCTAAATGCGAATAATAATGTTCAGCTTGTCTGTTTAGAAGAAAAAGTCCAGCTATTATGATTCCATTTGGTGTTGTCATCTTTTAATATACCTGCACATACTTTCATGTAATCCATGACTCAAACAAATATAAAGGTATCAATATGAAATCTGGAATGACAATGCCAAGTGCATCATTCTGAATGCTTCATCATTGGATTCCTGCCCTATTTTAACTTAAATTTTTAGCTCGACTATTCGATAAGAATAAGTAGAGCTATTGCAGTCACCCGAGCGTCGGCGTCGGCGTAACCACTTATGTTAAAGTTTTTGTAATAGTTCAAATATTTATAAAGTCCATTGACATATGGCTTTGAAACTTTGCACACTTGTTCACCATCATGACCCCAACCTGTAGACAGGAGGAGGTAACTCTATCAAGCATTTTGACAGAATTATGCCCCTTTTTCGACTTAGAATTTACGTTAAAGTTTTTGTAATAGTTCAAACATTTTCAAAGTCCAAAGACATATGGCTTTGAAACTTTGCACACTTGTTCAACATCATGACCCTAAAACCTGTAAACAGGAGGGAGGTAACTCTATTAAGCATTTTGACAGAATTATGCCCCTTTTTTTTGACTTAGAATTTACGTTAAAGTTTTTGTAATAGTTTCAAATATTTTCAAAGTCCATTGACATATGGCTTTGAAACTTTGCACACTTGTTCAACATCATGACCCTAACCTGTAACAGCAGGAGGTAAAACTCTATTAAGTATTTTGACAGAATTATGCCCCTTTTTCGACTTAGAATTTACGTTAAAGTTTTTGTAATAGTTCAAATATTTTCAAAGTCCATTGACATATGGCTTTGAAACTTTGCACACTTGTTCAACATCATGACCCCAACCTGTAAACAGGAGGAGGTAACTCTATCAAGCATTGTGACAGAATTATGCCCCTTTTTCGACTTAGAATTTACGTTAAAGTTTTTGTAATAGTTCAAATATTTTCAAAGTCCATTGACATATGGCTTTGAAACTTTGCACACTTGTTCACCATCATGACCCCAACCTGTAAAAAGGAGGAGGTAACTGTATCAGGCATTTTTTTTACTATCAAGCACTAAGAATAGTCGAGCCTTGCTGTCCTACCGACAGCTCTTGTTTAAGATACGATCGTTAACACAGCATGTGATACTCCTGTTTTATATTCATAGTAGTCTTTAAAAGGGCTGAACATTTAATTTTGAAGAAAAATTGTTTCAGTTGTTACATTTTTGCACTGATTGATGATTGTTAAACATGGTTTGATGGTTTAAAATCACAAAATGATCCTGACATACCCTAGTTTGCACGAGCTTTTTCAATAATCCGTGGTGCAGTGATTGTTTTATATGTTATATAGAAATGTGTTCATATTTCTGTAGACCATCAATAGTCTCTGAACACACTTGTCCTATATTGATGATACTCGGGGTAGGGTTGTTCATTGCAAAATATCTGTTGCTTAAAGACCAAATTACCATACAAAAATTTGGTTGCCATGGCAATGGAAAATAAATTTTTTGAAGACAAGACTTATTTGACATGTTGCATAAGAATGTAAACCACCTTTTTTCTTTAAATAATAAACTTGTAAATTATTATTAGAAAATCTATTCTGAAAAACCAAAAATCCAAGAATTAGAGATACATAGAAATTTTTTGATATTAATTAAACTAGACATTTTGTATTATGATGACAGGCACATCATGGCTCTTAAAATGAAAATTATTATGAAATAAAAATTTATAGTAACACGTGCCATTGTATTCTGGAAAGTTAATATAAGTAGTAGATTTAATCACAGGAATGTGTTAAGTAATGCCCGAACATAGGATCCTTGTAAACTGTAGGGATTTCTGTTGGAAAAAAAATAAAGTTTTAATAAACCTTTTTTTTTGCTTGTTTTTTAAGACAATGTTTTTGATTTATGGGGTTTTTATCAAATTTTATTTTAAACCTTTGGGGAACCCTTTCTTTATTAAATTTATGAGTCTTTGGCCCTTTCCAAACCCGGGATTTAAACCAGGCCAAAAAACCCGCCCAAAACCATTTTCAAATTTTGGCCAGGGGTCGATACAAGGTTTGGGGTTTAAAAAAACTTTAAATTTTCACATTTTTATAACCCAAAAACCCCTTTAAAATTTGAAATGACCTTTTTCCCTTAATTCCAAAAAAGGGGGGGACAAGTTTATTTTAACAAGTTCGGGCAGATTAAAAAGGGTTTAAAAAATATGACTTACTTTTTTTTTTTCTTTTCCAAAATTAAATGCTAAAACAGAGCTTTGGTTTACGGGGACAATTTAATTTCTCCCCTTAGAAAAAACACCATTGTTTTTATAGGGATTTTTAGATTTAAAAGAAAAGGACACTGTAATTAATTTTCTCGCCAAAATTTTAAAAGAAAAATCAAATATAGACGTGTTTCGAGAGGGGATGATTTAAGTAAGAAATTTATAAGTTCTTTTTAAATCCGTAAAAAAAGTTAAAATTTATGGCCAAAATTAGAGTTTCCTTTGTTTTTGAATGTCCTTGCATTTTTTCATCCCTTTTTTTCCCCAAGGGGATTATGTTTAAATTTTATAAACTTTGGGGAAAATTTTTGAAAAACCGCTTTTAAAACCCTTTTTTGGTTAAAAGGGTTTAAACAAAATATTTCAAATGTTTTCTGGGGGGATTAATGGGCCCCAATTTAATTCTAACTCTTTAAAATTTTTCTTTTTTTCTTCTGGCCCGTGCTCCCTTTTTTTTTTTCTCCCCAAACTTTAAAAAAATTTTCTAAATTGGGAGGAAATTCTTATTTAAATTTACTGTTTTCTTAATTTTTTTGGGATTTTAAATGCATTTTGACTCTTTTTTAAAGGGCTCTTTAAACCCGGGAAAAAAATCATTTTCACCTTTCCCCGTTTTTTTTGTTTTCCCAAAGTATGGTTATGGGTTTACAAAGTGGGGGAATAAATGCTTTTAAATTTTAAAGATTAGGTGGCTTTAAATTTAAAAAAGGACTTATTTCTTGGGTTTTTGGCACTTAAGTTTTTATTCTTTGTCTGATCCCTAACTCAAGGGAGAAATACTGTTGGGGTTTTTGGGGAACTTTTAAAAGGGGAAATTTTTCTTTTGGCCAGTAGATGAAACCCCTTTTTATTTTGTTTGGGCAGTGGGTCAAGAGTCAAAGGGGGCACAGTGGCCCTGAACACTCAAAAATTTTCTGACCAAATTTCTCTGAAATGCTTTTTGGCCTACAGGTTTTGAAGGAAATTTAAATATGTAAAGGGTTTGGGCATGGGCTAGTTAAAAATGACCCCTTAATTTATTTTTTTAAAGGGTTAAAGGGGTTTTCTTTATTTTGAAGGGTCATTTTAAAAGGGCCCAAAAATTTACCAAATTTTACATAAAGAAATAAATTTTCAAATCCCCCAGCATACCCCTTTTAAAAGGAAGTTTGTAAGTTTTGAATATTTTAATTTATAAGGTAAGTATTTAAATTATTTTATTAAAAGTAAAAAAAAGGGGGGGAAAAATTTAAAAAATTAAAAATATCAAAATTTGATATTTGACCAGCAAAATGAAGTTTGGGGGTGGGGCCAAAAATTTTCCTAAATTGGGGCACTTTTTTTAGTTTCACCAAACTTTTTCTTTTGATAACAATTTTTCAGAATTTTTTTTTAAACCCTTTGTATTTAAAGTGTAAAATTTTAAAAATGGTCAAAATTTGAATGTTTTTAGTTGAAGGGGGGGCCAGTCTTTTTTAAAAGGCCTGGGTTTTTTTAATTTTTGTTTTCGATGTTTTTTTAGCCCAGGGTATGGGCCCCCAAAAATAATGAAAATTGTAAATAATTTAAAACAAAATTAGATGACTTTTTACTTCAGCAACCCAAAGGGAAAATAAATATCTGGGGAGGGGTTTAAATTTAAATTTATTTTTTTCTCCATAAACCCCTCCAATAAAATCGTCCCAATTATCTGTTTTCGTTTAACTCTTTATATAATTAATAGGAAATTAACCCCCTTTTCTGCACTAAGGGAAAAAATGTATGGTTATCAAAATTAATTTAAAATATGTTTTATGAAATTTTAAGTCAAAAAAAATTTTTTAAAAACTTTCATCCTCCAGGGTGAGTCAAAAAAATTTCAATAAAATCAAACTTAGAAAAAAGTCCTTAGATGTAAGAAATAGTTTAAAAAATTTTCAAGATTTTAAGTAATTTCCCTTTACAATTATTTTGCGGGTTAATGGGCCGATTTTTTTAGGGATTTACAAATAAATTTTTTTACTGCGTTTTCTAACACAGTTAAGGCCCACCGGTTTTTTTAAGGAAATTTTTTAAACCCCCTTTTTTGCCCCGACTTTTTCGATAAAGAATAATTTTGAGCTATTGTAGTCACCCGAGCGTTCGGGGTCAGTTTTCGGGCGTCGGCGTTTAAAAACCCCTTATGTTTTAAAATTTTTTTAATAAATTTTAAAATATTTTTTTAAAATCCCTTTTACCCTTAATGGGGTTTGGAAAAATTTTGCAACCCCCTTGTTAACCCCTCAAAAAATCCCAACCTGGGAAAAAAGGAGGGGGGCACTTACTGTATCAAGCATTTTTTTTTTTTCTATTAAAAACACTAAAAAAATGCCCCTTTTTTCGAAATTAGAATTTACGTTAAAGGGTTTTTTTTAATAATTCAAAAAAATTTTCAAAAATCCTTTTACATATGGGGTTTTTTAAACTTTTTCCAAAACCCCTTTTTCCCCCATTTATGACCCAAAAACCCGTAAACAGGAGGAGGGGAACTGTTCAAGGGATTTTTTTTTTTTATCAAAACATTAAGGAAAAGTCGGGGGGTTGCTGTCCCAACCGGGCCCCTCTTTTTTGGAAATTTTCTTGGTTTGTAAAATGCCATTGTAATGTGTAAATTGTTTTTCCCTTTTGGGTTTTCTTTAACCCAATTTTTAAAATATTCAAATTTCATTTTCAAAAAATTTTTATGAAAAATTGGCATGAACGGAGGTGTTCTTTTTTAAAAATTAATTTTATTCCCAAATTTACTGCTTTTTTTTTATGGATTAAATTTTTTTTTAATTAACGTTTACTTTTTTTTCCCTAAAGGGTTTTCTTTTGAAAACTTTTTTTTGTTGTTTTATGAAAAAAATTTTAAAATTTAAAAGTTTTGAAAAGGGAAAGGTACATTTTCCCCATCTTCTTTGATTTTCAAAATTTTTGATTTTTTTTGTAGTTGGGAAAAAATAATTTACCCAGGTTTAATATTCAGTTAAAAATATTTCATTGGGGTGAAAAATTTAAAATGTTATACCTTTTTTGATAAACCCGTGGGATTGTACATCGGTTATATTTTTTAATTTATCCCTATCTGTAGAGTAAATTAAACTTCATAAATTTTTATGTCATTTTAAGAAAAAATATATCCCAAAAATATTTATTTTATTGGGTCCCAAATTAAAAATCCCCTGTTTGGAGTTCGGGTGCGGGGGGGAAATTTTATCCCCAAAGGGGCCCTTCCCCAAAAGACAAAGAGTTTATTTTATCAAAACAATAAAATCACCAAAAATTTTTATATATTATTTCGATTTTTAACACGACAAACAACAAAAAAAGTTTGCTGTTTCCTGATATAAAAACTAAATTGTGCCTGATTTTTTTCCGTACTTTTTTGTCAGCGCGTCAAAAATTTTTTTGTGGTTATGTCACGTGGAAAATGATTACTTCACAAGTCAAATATAGAAAGGCAAAAAAAGTTTATTTTTTTAGCTAATTTAAAACACCAAATTTTTGGGTTTCCTCTATGTTTAAAAAGTCAAAATGCGGGTCGGTTAAGAAAAAAGGGGAAAATATGGATGAAAATATATTTTTTGTAAGGGTAAAAATTAAATTTTGGATGAGTCCATTTTGTATTTTAGGGATGTCTTTTTTAAGTCCAGGTTTTAAAGGGGTATTTGAGTATATCTGGAAGAATCATTGCCATCTAATGGTATATCAGGGTGACTCCCTGTCATAAGAGAGGTGTTTTTCCCTGAATTTTCAATAATCACTTTACCAATAAGTAACATAAAAGGAAATAAAATAATGAAGTTATATAAAATCAATTTTTATAATAGATAATTTTACCAGTAAAACACTAAACATTCAAATTTGCTTAGCCTCATGTTATAAAAGATATTATTGATTTCCAAGTCTCTAGATTCAAAATTGAACTATTTGAATTGTGTTGTAAGTTGATGATTTTTGCAGAAGTAGATTTGTACTTTCAGTTGGTAAATGATTTTATCACATAAACTGCAGCGCAAGAGTGTAATAAAGTCATTTCATAAAAATGATATATCAATACTGTAAAAACCGACATGACGTCATTTAGGTTATATACAAACATAGCATAACAGCGCGCTAATGTTAGCGTTACACTATAGGCGCGTCATTGAAAAATAACTCTTTTTAACAGTGTACCATTCTTATTTTAGATATGTGATAAAAAGAAAATTTTATTCGTGTCGATTCAATGCTAAATTTATTAAACTCTTTGAATAAAAAGATATTACGCTCTCTAAAAACTCGCATAATATAATTTGATTTAACTTGTTCAATAAATTAGTAATAAACCTACACTCATTTCAATATCCTCTATATATATATATATAATTACAACTTTGTTGTTTTAAATGCACACATTACAGCTTATGATGATATTAATGAAAGTATCGGATATCTCAAATGAGGCGAGACCAATGAACGTGGCTACACCTTGGTTAGACTGTCTCCTCCAGGAATTTTTTAACCAGGTTCAGTGAAAGCACTATTGTGTCAATCAGTAAAAATCTATCCACGATTTTTATATTTTGTAGTCTTCCTTTCCTTTATTATGTAGCATCACTTTGTATACATGCTGTACCTGTGAAATCGTGAATTATTTGTGGTTTTGATTTTCAATTTTTAAACTGAAATTTTATGTCAATCAAAAAAACGAAGAATACAGAATCATTGGAGTGTGAGGTGTAAAGTTTTAAACCTTGAAATTTATATAATTTTATATATATTAATTCAACGAGTTATACCTATATAGTAAGATATTCATTTTTCTTAATTAATTAAGCCAATTAGTAAGCAGAAAGCATTTAAGACACAGTATTACCACAAAATAGAATGATTTTTATAGGTTCAGGTGTATGCATTAGCTCTATATATATATATACATGTTTTAGTTGCAGATTTTCCTATTTTCCTTTTCATTATTTCAGTCTGTTATTTTTTTGTACTGTTGTTTTGTATGTAAAAAGGGTTTGAAATGTCTTTTATTGTTCTATTATTGTTAGTACATGTATTTCACCCACTTTAACACAGCAGGCTTTCTCTGGTTCTGGCATTTAAGCTCAAAATGTAACAGTCTTATATCTTTTTATGTTCTCATATGAAATAACTGATTCTCATTGCCCATTAAACAGTGTGGCACTAGGTGAATGATCTCAATCTCTCCCCGGTAGCCAGTGTGAGTTCAAATCTTGATTTCAACACATTGACCTATAAAATAAATGTGATCGAAAGGCAATTTTTTTATATCATACTCCTTTGTGGCATAATGGGATTCATGTACTAAAGTAGGAACATCTGTTGCCCAGTGGTTAGAGTTGATGACTGTAAATGTAGATTTGAATACCATCAGGGACATTGAATTATTTTATGGGGGATGCTATCCTGGATCCAGGTAGCTAAGAGAGCATGACTGGTTTTACTCAGGTGCCAGCTTGTGCCTGAAATAATTTGAGGAGGGGCATTTGAGGTCCCATGACCAGTGAAAAGCTGGAAACCATACAATATACTGTCAGTGTCACTTAATACCCAAGTAAAAATAATGTACACAAGGTTAATTAACTGTAGATGACCAAATACTGGTTAATAAACTGAAGATGGCTGAATGCTGGTTAATACACAGTAGATGACCCAATACTGGTTGATACACAGTACCATAGCCTATTTATAATCTGAAATGCTTAATTTGTAAACTTTGACAAAATTGACATCATAACTGGTATTCACCTTTCTGACCTTACTCATTCAACCTATTACCATGCTAAATATTTTAAATGGACTTGTCTATACTTCAATCTGGACAAGACCATTTCCTCATTTTCAGAATTTTTTTCAATTTTTAAATGCTTTTAATATGAATAGAAAACAGCTGACCATGATCTGAGCAGAGATGTACCAGGGAATCTTGGTCTGCACTGATCGCATGGGTAGATATAGCCGCTGACTGCAGGCTACGGGTCCATTTGTATAACCTGCATGATTTTAATACTATATTTATATTGTCTGCAACATACAGCTTTTGTTTAAGTTAAAGCTATTTAAGTTCTAGGTTTTTCGTTGAGAATGTCTTGATCAGTTCTGAGACTTGTACACATATTTATTTATAAATTTCCTGCCACATTATTGCATATCTATGCTTTAATTCATTATCGAGTTTTTGGTGTATTACTAACACTGCACTGTGATGTTTTTTGTTGTGCCTTTTAATATTCGGCTGCAGAATCCTGTGTGATATTTTGGCAAAGTTGAGTTTGTTTTTTCTTTACAACACCCATGGTGTGAAAAAAACAACACTTCACCATCATTGAACTCAAAAATAATCAGAAATTTAGTTTTTGAAAAATATTTTTCTTACTTAATGGTTTTCAGACATTTTTCTTATATAAACATTTTTTTAAAATGGTGAATTGTAAAAAGAAAGACTTGCCTTTGCTAAATTATCACAATATTAAGTTAGTCATTTTAGGACTGTCTTTATTTAGTTTATTTTAGTTATATATTATTTTTTTATAGTAGATGTTGAATGTTTTTTTGGTATATCTCTTTCTTCATGCATAGTTACTGATGATCTTATTAAAAACCGCCGACATTTCTAACGAGGTACGACCTCTGGAGGTCGCTGAACCATGGATAGAGCGTCTTTTAGAAGAGTTCTTTATTCAGGTAACAAGTTCAGGCATGATATTAACACGTGGTTGAAACTTTAACATCTCTTATATTTATCATGAATTCTAACTCTTTGTCTTCCCACCTACCCGAGCTTTCGATATTTTGAACCCCATTATTGAAACTGTGTATTTTATGCTGATGTTTGCATTTTGTATATCCCCCTCTGATATAATGATACATTCACACACTGGTTTAGCACAGAGGAAGGTAGTCTAGTACTGGTGTAACTCTCCAAGAACGATGGTTAGGAAACTACCCGCCTATATGACTGAAATACTGTTGGGAAAAGGCGTAAAATGAAACAAAAAAACAAACATTCACACAGGATGGTAGAAATTTTGCAGATTATGAATTTTAATCTTCTCATCTGAAATTCTTTTAAATGTCAATCATCTTATTTTAAGAGTAGTATTAATATGGAGAAGAACTCTTGTTGTTTTAGGAAATTATTTCCCAGATTTCGACAGAACGAAATTTTATAATCTCAAACCAATTCTCTTTTGTGCAATTCATCAGGATTTACAAAATAAATTTAGTGTTAGTAGCTTTGAACATTCAATTTATAATACTGTTGAGAATAATTATGAAATATGCCATTAATTGATTTTAAAAGTACATATACATGTACATATATTACATTTAATATCTAGACTATGCTTAATGTAAAGGTTTTGAATTTGGAGAGCTTATCTATGTGACTTAAATGTCCTTACTTAAAGTTAAACATGTTAATAAGGAGACCACTGCAAGTACAATTTGACCAACATTCTACAAACAATGGTTTTTCAATGGGGACAAATTTTAGATTAATTGAAAGCAATATTATCTGTAATGCTTATAGATTGTTTTCCATGACTGAAAAAAAATTGAAAAGAAATGAAAGTTTATAATATTGTCTGTTGCTCACCAGAATGAAACATTAAGGGCAAGATTCAAGTATAATTATTATGATTGAGATGTAAGGGAAGGAATATTTATTCTTTGATTCACCAGTGGTCTTATTATAAATCAGCTGATCAGATTTACGTCGTATATGCTTTGTAGCATGAATTACTTTACTTGAAACAAAGTTTGTTAATCAAACTTGTATTTAACTTATTTGTATTTAAAAAAAAAGAGCAATTATATAAATAAACTTAACAACAAGTATCTTCAATCATAATTCTTATGAAAAGAGGCAACTGGCGTTACACAGAAATATGTTGCATTATATATCTATTAAAACAAAGTCATTCTTTTTCTGTTTTAAATTTGCATGTTTTCTTTATGTTTTCCAGTGATTTTAGCTAACCACCTTTATGTTATATTTAGAGTTTTCATCAATTTATAATCAGACAAATATATGCATGCTTTGATTATGATCAGTAGTTGTTTTGTCATTGTTCTGGAGTTTTCCAACTTGCAGTTTAATTTAAAAAATGATTATTAAAACACGCTTTGTTTTAGCTTGATTTTTATAAAACCTTGAAACTTATATAAGAGCCTCTGTCTAGTTGGCTTCCTATACCTGGTTCATTAGGACAGACAAAATTTCTCTAAGCTCAAACTCGTATCGCAGGTATTCGATTAGTACAAAAAAAAGAAAGAAATAAAACCAGCACAGAATGTATATTTACCAATGAAAATACTGAGATTTGAGACTAAGCAGGGAAGGTATTTTTAGAAATCCTGTGAGGAAACATGACAGAGTCAGATTATGGCTTGAACCCACTGTTCCTGGGTTGAGAGGCAGACATTTTAACCACTAGGGGACTGCTCTCCTGATATCCCAGTTTACATGTTTTAATATGGTTTTATCCATTAATTATTGTATGTGATTTTAATCTACCCTTATCCATGAACACACTTTATCAGACTGTTTTCTATGTTTAAAAACATATTTTTTTAAGCTGACAATTGTGAAACAAGTTCTTGCAACTTATATTAATCACTTTCCAGTCTGCTTCCTGGAACCAACCAGTACTAGTGTCATATGAAAAAACATGGTTGTGACCCAATAAGGGCTCTAATCAAGACCCCTGGGTTGAGAGGCAGACACTTTAACCACTAGGCCACTCCTGCCCTTTTCTATGTTCATGTATTTAAAGGGGCCGTATTTTCATTTCATTGTCAAACAGATCAGAATTGTTCGTTTTTATTTGCCGTCATATTTATGCTCCTTGTATACATATATTGTCTTTTCAGATTGTTCATATATTTGAACCTGTTCCTTCATTATATAACCTATCAATTTCACATAAGTATATAGTCTCCGAGTTAAACCTTTAATTTTTAACAGGCATGAACAAAAAACAATTTCTTGAAATATTGCTTTAGTCTAATTAGGTTATAAATTAAGTTAACATTTGCATTTTAATTGGTAACAATTTTAGTGTTAAATATTGAGGTCAAGGTAAGATATATGTTTTATTATTTATTTTAAAACAGTCTGGCTGTTTTCTATAACCAACAATAAATGTTTTCCTGAAGTATAGTTGACTACTAAAATAATGTTTTGTGCTCTAGATTTGTTCTAATGCCTAGATCACACATTCATGGATTTGATGACGGATTAGCTGCGTGTATTAAAACTTTTGCATAATTTTTCTATGGCAATTTTGTATTTTTCCGTTGTTATTCTAGCCATATTATAATAATCTTATATATTGGCAACAAATGTAGCACGGTAGGGAATCACGTGACTTTTACGGTTACGCGTACAGACAATATGGCGGCCTAAAAACCTCGCTTCACATGTGTTTTAAGGTAATTCTTTATTATATCCCTTTTACTTACATACGAGACCTGTTTCAGCCTACGCATAATAAAGAATTGTTGCCGCCTATACCTTAGTTTCCACTCCTGTGCTCATAGATTTTACAAACACTCAAAAATTCAACAGAAATTTTCAATGTGAACAATTATATTTCGGGTAACATTCACGCAAAATTTGTATTTTTTATGAATTTGATTAAACTACGTCGAGTTAGCAATGAGAAAATATTCATAGAATTTCTTTATTTGAAAATGTAAATATTAGGCATGTTAAATATTGACTGGTCATTTTCTATTCCAAAACATGAGAGAAAAATGATTTGGGTAACTCCCACGCATACTTTTATTGTTGATAACTCCCACGCAATATTTTATGGGCAGGCAATATCTATGCAGGTTATAGTCTAGATATTGATTGAACAAAATCATGATTGATGCATTTAGCCTTAACGTTCAAAGAATTTTGAATAATATTAAAAATACCGCCAAAAGATCCTGGATAGAATAAAGCCCCTATGGATAGCAGAATACATACTCACGTGAATATATTAAATGAAGTTTCGATATAGATGAATAAATCGCAGAAATTAAAATAAAAGTCTCAAATATAAGAAGGAGGTCGATTTCAGTATAAGCACAATTACAGTTGTCATTTTTCATAGTTTGCAGATATGGGCGGTTCCAGTTCGGGTATTGTTTGTGGATAATGTTGGGCAACATTTGTCTTAATGACCACATAAACTGGCTACTCGGCACAGGACTTTGTAAATGTTGTGACAAATCGAAACGTGACAGGTATGGCATTTTATGTTATTCGTTATATTAAGATTTTAAAGACATTCAAGTCATTTTATCACTTAGTCTTTTATGAAACCAACTATTTTCAAATTAGTGTCTGTATTTAACATTATTATGCTGTGTGTGTTTTTTATGCCACCGCAGCATCTGCGATGCGGTGGCATATAGCGATTCACCTGTGTGTGTGTTTGTTTGTGTGTGTGTGTGTTATATAGATTATATAGTGAACTTAAAAAATCTTCTTGTGAAAAACCACTAGTCCAATTTCAACCAAACTTGGCAGGATTGATCCTTGGGTGAAGGGCTTCCAAAGTTGTTCAAAGAATTTCATTCCATGCAGAAATCTGGTTGCCATGGCAACCAAAAGGAATTATAAGAATAAATTAAAAAAATCTTCTTGTAAAGACCCAAAAGACCTAGAGCTTAGATATTTTGCAAAAGGCATTGTCTGGTAGACCTCTACCAAGATTGTTCAAATTATAGCCCTGGGGTCAAAATCGGCCCCGCCCCGGGGGTCATTGATTTTCACTATATGTACATATAGTAAAAACTTAAAATACCTTCTTGTAAAGACCCAAAAGGCCTAGAGCTTAGATATTTTGCATAAGGCATTGTCTGGTAGACCCTTACCAAGATTGTTCAAATTATAGCCCTGGGGTCAAAATCAGCCTGCCCCGGGGGTCATTGATTTTCACTATATGTACATATAGTAAAAACTTAAAACACCTTCTTGTAAAGACCCAAAAGGCCTAGAGCTTAGATATTTTGCATAAGGCATTGTATGGTAGACCTCTACCCAGATTGTTCAAATTATAGCCCTGGGGTCAAAATCTGCCCCGCCCCGGGGGTCATTGGTTTTCCTTTTATGTATATAATAAAAACTTATAGTAAAACTTTAAAAAAATTTCTTCTAGCAATTGACAAATGCTAAAGGTTAGATATTTTGCATGAAACATTGAGAAGTGAACTTCTAGCAAGATTGTTCAAATTATAGCCCTGGGGTCAAAATTGCCCGCGCCCCGGGGGTCATTGATTTTCAATATATACATAATAGTAAAAAAATCTTATTATCTGAAGGTACAAGGCTTAGAGCTTTAATATTTGTTAAATGATATCATCTATAGGTACTCTACCAAAGTTGTTCAAATTTTGTCTCTAGTGTCAAAATTAGCCCCGCCCCGGGGGCCATAGGTTTTCCTTATATGTATATAGTAAAAACTTAAAAAATCATCTTCTCTTAATTTACAAATGCTAGAGTTAAGATATTTTGCATGAAACATTGTGTAGTGAACCTCTAGCAAGATTGTTCAAATTATAGCCCTGGGGTCAAAATTGGTTCCGCCCCGGGGGTCATTGATTTTCATTATGTACATATAGTAAAAAAATAAAAAATATTTTTGTCTGAAGGAACAAGACATAGAGCTTTGATGTTTGCTATATAATATCATCTATAGGTCCTCTACCAAAGGTGTTCAAATTTTTCCCCTGGTGTCAAAATTGGCCCTGCCCGGGGGCATTGATTCTCATTATGTACACATAGTAAAAACAGAAAATAAAACAAATGTTTTCTGAATGGGAGAAAGCTACAGCTTAGATATTTGACTTGAAATGTTGTTTGGTGGACCTGTATCAAGATTGTTTTGAATTGAACCCTTGGGTCCAAAATTTTGCCTTGCCCAAGGGGACAGTGACCTACTTTCTTGTCCTTTGATGTACAGCAATGAAATTTTGACCATGTGCACAGTTTTAGTTGTAAAATTGAACTTTGATATCAGGTGACCTAGATTTTGATGATGTGACCTACCTTCTTGTCCTTTGATGTACAGCTATGAAATTTGAACCATGTGCACAGATTAATATGTAAAGTGAACTTTGATTTCAGCTGACCTAGATTTTGACAAAGTGTCTTACTGTGTTGTCCTTTGATGTCGTCATGAAATTTAGGCTGTGTGAAATATGACCTTCACCACCAAATTTACTAGACTCGAGTGCATTGATATATTCCTACTCTGATCTTTTATTGAGTTAACAACAGATTTAACCACTAATCTGATAATAAGAATTAGATTATTTATAAGGTCAGGGATCTATGCATTATGACAATCTTCAAAATTGTATAGAAACAAAACAAAATCTGTTCCTACACTACTATTTAGTATTGTATTAATGCGGTGGCATAGCATTTTTCTCAAATGCAATCTTGTTTTTAATCTAAAGCATAAAAGAAAACAACCTAAAGTATATTAGAATGGGTCTTTTATTTTACAAACTAGGTAATAAAATCTAGAGGACTTATGTTTGAATGTCATCTTAATATCAGCAGTAAAACCCGTAACGTTTCCGATTTGCTGGGCTATAAAATGTTTAACACAACATTTATAAGGTCCTGTGCCGTGTAGACTGTTCATGTGGTCAATATTTGAGACCTATCCGTGAATGAAATGTTTCCCACATTTATCACAAACAATATCCGAGATGGAACCTTCCATATCTGCAAAATATGAAAAATGACAACTGTAATTTTACTAATAAAAACAGAAATACAAAACCTCCTTCTAATATTTTAGACTTTTGTATCAAAACGCGACCTAATTGAATGTTTTGGGTTTGGTAGGCCTTACGCTAAGTTATTGATGTCCTTGGCAATTTATGATTTTACAAGCCATGCCTTTTTGAAATTTATTTATCATATTATTGTAACCTATAAGCAGATGAAGTGTTGTTCGTCCCATATAATTTATGCCCCAAGACGATTCGTCAATTTAGCTGTATTAATTTTATATCTTAGTGATAGTAAAATTAAATGTGAATTAGTTTGAAAAATACATAAAATCCATTGCATTTTCAAAATAAATATTGATTAATCTGTTTGTGGTTAAATAATAAAGTTGAGTGTTTAATTTTAAGTTTAATTGCCGTGAATATATAGGGAATAATAAGTTTATTTTATATTCTAGATCCTGGTCCTGGCTGAAATTTAAAGTATTACAGCTGTAGTTTCTTTACCATAAATTTAACATGGAAAGGACTGTTCTTGGGAAAATGCTGACGTAACTGATGGGAGCAGTTTTTCTTACCAATCATAGGTCAGACTTAACCCTTTCCCCCATGAGCATATTGTGAAAAATGGCCATTTTCACTGAAAAGCCTCCTCTTACAAGTTCAAACTGCTATGAAACTATGAAAAATGCTTCAATACTAATCAAACTTGGCACAAATGTTGACTGGACCATTGCTTTTGTAACGACATGCTCAGTCTTAAATTTCCTGTTACCATGGCAACGAGGGGTAAATGGCTAACAAAAAATGATGAAAAACTTTTGAATCACCCAAAATCTAGTTTTTACATGTAAACATGAGGTCTTTTACCTAAATTTGGTGAAAAATTGTTGTTTTGTAACATTTATAATTTTTTAAGTTAACCCTTTCACCCATGAGCATATTGTGAAAAATGGCCATTTTCACTGAAAAGCCTCCTCTTTCAAGTTAAATTTCCTGTTACCATGGCAACGAGGGGACATCTCAAAATTGCCAAAAATCACTATTTTGCCTCGATTTTTCCATCAAAATTTACTTCAAAGTGCTGCAACTTCTCAAGGGATTGAGATAGAGTCAAAGGCTTTTCAGCGTTGGTTACACCTTACCTTATGATCGACCTGGGGTCATTTAAAGCCTCTCACAAGTCCAAACCTTTCTTTGCGATGAGGGGGACTCCGCCCCCCCCCCCTTCAAACCCCCCAAAAAGAAGGGGGCATATCCCCATTCTGGCAACCCCCTAAAGTATCTTTTGGACAGGGGGCGGCGCCGAAAAAGTGCTCACTTTTTTTAACAACATTTCTCAAACGAAAACATGTGTTTGGGGGAAAAATAGGACATTTTCTCACTATTTCAGGCCTGAAAAAGGGGAGGGGGAGGTCGAAAGTGCGTTGTTTCGCGTATATATGAGGTTAAGGGTTAAATAGCTTCTTTTTAAAAAGTTTTTGTTGTTTTTGTACATAATTTACTGTCAATATGAAACTTCAGCTGTATCTTAATTTCTATATGCTGTTCTATTATGTAAATCTTAGAAGATAAGCATTTTAAGATAAAACAAATCACTAAGTTGATTAATTATATATAATTTGAGATTGACCAAGTCAATTTTAACATGTAACTTCTTATTTTATTTGCAGAAGCAAACACCTTAATGACACACTTTAGCCTAGAAGAAGAAATAGTGGTAGATTGGAACAGATTGTAGCCTAATTGTTAAACTAAAAGGACTTCTTAAATCGTTTGAATTTTAGCTACACTTGAACTGTAGTTTTGAAATAAAATAGCTGAAGTATTTAATAGTGTCTTGATTTTTTTTTGTTAAACTCTGTTACGTACAGTACTTTGCTTTATATTTATATTAAAGTATGTTGAAATGACATTGAAACTTCAACGTTGTGCCAACGTTGAACTTCAACATTTTTTTAAACTTTCAAATTCGAACATAAATCTAACGTTATTTCAACGTTGAAATCTGACCATACTTCAACGTTGTTCACCGTTGATGTGCCTGCTGGGTTACTTCTATCAAGGACCTATTTGCGGTATTTTTAATATTATTCAAAATTCTATGAAAGTTTGATGCTAAATGCATCAATCATGATTTTTTTCAATCAATATCTAGGCTATAACCTGCATAGATATTGCCTGCACATAAACTATTGCGTGGGAGTTATCAACAATAAAAGTATGCGTGGAAGTTACCAAAATCATTTTTCTCTCGTGTAATGGAATAGAAAATGACCTGTCAACATTTAACATGCCTAATATTTACATTTTCAAATAAAGAAATTCTATGAACATTTTCTCTTTGCTAACTCGACGTAGTTTAATCAAATTCATAAAAAATACAAATTTTGCGTGAATGTTACCCGAAATATAATTGTTTACATTGAAAATTTCTGTTGACTTTTTGAGTGTTTGTAAAAGCTATGAGCACAGGGGTGGAAAATAAGGTATAGGCGGCAACAATTCTTTATTCTGCGTAGGCTGCAACAGGTCTCGTATGTAAGTAAAAGGGATATAATAAAGAATTACCTGAAAAACACATGTGAAGCGAGGTTTTTAGGCCGCCATATTGTCTGTACGCGTAACCGTAAAAGTCACGTGATTCCCTACCGTGTGTAGAGCATGTTCAAAATTTGACCATGAATCAGTCAATCGTATTACATCTTTACTAAAAAAAATTATTCAATGTACTGGTCCATTTTAGTCCATATTTTTACTTTATCATTAATTCGTAATATTAATTTGTAATAAACAGTCTTGGATGGTAAATATTCCTTATTTTGTTGCGGTGTAACATAACTGTAACATAAACTGTAAAAGACGTTAAGAAGCATTGCTGATCTCTACCTGTCTGTAAATGAATTATTGCAGCGTAATGAGACTATGGTGTTCGTGACAAATTGATAACAAACCATCATGTATTCTTAACCTAACATGGTGTAACTGTAATAATATGTATGATACTCCTTCGGTTTTCCTAACGGGCTTTCTTGGATAACCTACCAGTAGTTACCAACTTCTTTAAGAGTGACCAACATTAAGCTCAATCCCGCATGATTTCTGAATAGCCTTGTCCGAGTATAGAACCAAGTAGCGACCCCTTGATTACAAATCCCATGCCCTCCCTTATTAAGCTAAGCTGGTGAACTATGAATGTGTGACCGAAGCATAAAGCTTTAAGTGTTTAATAAAAAGTTCTGATTTTTTATTGATTAATCATTTAAAATTTATGATTTACTTATAGGATTCAGGGAACCATGAATTTATTTGTTAGTTTCTTAACCATAAACTTCTATAACCTCTTATCATAAAAAAACATGTGCTCTTCTGTTCATTCAAAACACAACTAGCTTAAATACTCCATGGTGATGTCAGTATAATGTATAAATAGGAGGGTTACTTAGTTACATCACAAGTATAACTGTTTTTGCATTAATTTTGGACAACCATTTTCTAAACGTATATTAAGTTGTTATTATATATGAAGTTGATAAAGTGATATTCTCTGCTATGTTTTTTGTAAATTTTCTACTTTCTATGTTTCTCTAGTATATGATGCATATTTTTATGAACTTAAAAATATCAGTTGATTATTATCTAAGATATACAACGTCATACTTGCAACTTTAATTGCTTAAGATAGTATTTACAATTAAAGTGTGTTTTTCTTAAGATTCAGTTATATTATGTGCATGTATAAAATGCCTAAAAGCAAATAGAAGATAAATAGATATTCAATATATTTTCAAGGAATATTTTCTAAAATAACTTAATCTTTTTGTTTTAGAATTGTTTAGATATTATTCAATGTAAAAGTATATGATAAAAGCAACATTAAATCTTCCTTATATATTTATTTTCTCTAACTTCTAAATTGTTATAAGTGTTTTAAAGTGAAGCACGTTAAGTTTGTGTTTTCAAGATTTTACTTTGTATTATAGAGTGACATAGAGAAACTTGAAGGGCTGCCAGTAGCACCTTTTATGGACAGGGAGAAGGTGACAAAGTCTTCCTCGCAGATCGGCTTCATCAAATATGTACTGCTGCCATTGTTCGAGGCCCTAGGGACGTTACTTCCAGTCATTGAGGTTTGAATCTGTTATGTTCACTATTAGTTATGTACCTGTTTGTGCTGAACTTTGGTATATTACTGTAAATTACTGGAGATTCAATATTGTTTCTTAAAAAGATTATACTTATTCAATTAAGCATCAATACAAGAGAAAAAAAAATAAGCCAAAATGAAGGATACATGATTATTTGAAGCCGAACAAATATATCGTTTGACTTAAATTGGTTTGAGGACTAACAAGAAATTGGAACATTAATATAAACAAGGATCCTACTTAAGGTAGTGCTTTGCACCAACTACTGTACTTATGTCTTTTTTACAGGGCAGGGCTGGGGGTATCAATAAGTCTGTTTAAACATTCAACAGGAATAAGTCAGGAAATGAAAGGATATATAAAATTATATACTGTACAAAAAGGAACATGTTCTGATAATGCTAGTATAAATGAAGAAACACAAATCTAGAAAATAATACAAAATGTATGTAGATATGTACAGTATACATGGCTTTATAAATGATAAGAAAAATGATTTTGGCTTCTGAAATGCATACACCAAATATGAATAATGATAGTATAACTGTTATATCTGAAGAAGACACAAGATAACATTTAGCACTCCCTAACAGTTTGATCTATGAGTTTGGTAAACATTTTCTTTATCTGGTAAACCAGTTAACCTTTAGGATGCTAGTGGAAAATTAACATATGCTTAGTATGCGACCAGTACAGACAAAGATCTGCAAGCTTATTTGTGCTATTTGGTCATGGTCTGCACTGTTCACTTCTCAATCAGTACATACTTTGACAATATTCCTAAAAATGAAGAATGGATATGCCCAGTTTGAAAGACAGACAAGTTCATTTAGGATATTTAGTGGGATAAAGGTTAAAGAAAAAGTTATGTACGAGGGTTGTTCGGAAAGTTTTGAGACTGGGTCAATATTTAGCGTTGGAAAAGATAAAATCAAACAAGAGTTTACTATGTATTACTTTAATACCTCATCTATTATAGTGTAAAATTTCATAACAATAGCTTCATGTATACAAAAGCTACAAAGCGTTAGGCACAGACACTACCGGTGACCCGGCGCACGCAACGACGTTATCCGACGTTGCCGTTATTTCCAGAGTTTAACGTCACCGTAGAAAAGTCAACTGCTACTCCTTTTCAAAGTATCTTCCTTCACAACGTACACATTTCTCATGCCTCGTAACCCACTTGGCGAATACATTTCTATACCAGTCAGATTTAAATGTTGCAATAATGCTCATAACTCTAGAGCGCAACTTCTCTTACTGTTATGCGACGGTCGCACTGAAGCGCGTTTCTTGCAAGTGTCAGTTTATCGTCGATGACGGATGGGCGACCGCTCCTTTCCTTGTCTTTTGTTGACTTTCTGCCATCCCGAAACTCTTTATGCCATCTAAATACCAATGGTCGACTAACAGTACGTCCGTTGTTTGCCTGTTCTAGAAGTTGCTTAGTTTCTGTTGGCGTTTTCCCAAGATTAACGCAAAACTTAATAAAAACACGCTGTTCCTCTTTTGACGGTGTTTCCATAGTCGTTGTCTTGTCGCGCACGTATTGCTATAATGATCTGCGGTAACGGCTTAAACAACTAGCGGAAATGACGTCCTTAAGTTGGAAGTGACGTCATAAAATTTTCGTGACGTTTGGCGCAATTTTAGGGGCTCTTTTTATTCAGTAAGAAAACTTATAACAAGAAAATAGTCCGAGCGCCAGGATGCGTAGACAGGTGTTGCTATGGAAACGATTATATGCCGTATAGTAACGTTACAACGTTTTAAAGACATAACTCGGATAAATAACATATTAAGCTATAATTTGTATTAAATAATATTCGCAGCTATAATTAGAAACAGAGAAAATCATATTGTCTCAAAACTTTCCAAACAACCCTCGTATACCAGCCGTTCATTCAAAATGTTTGCTACACCGAAGACATAATCATTAACCTGAAAGAATCACCTAACATGGAATTTCTTTTTATTCAAACTGGTTGTTGACAACTATTATTCAATACACGTATATATATAGTATTATGATTAATAAATTATTATAATTTCATGTTTTACAGAAAGATATCATTGAGCCAGTAAGAAATGCATTAGACTATTATACTCAGATGCAGAAAGCATTAGAGGAAGAAAAGGAGAAAAACTCATCCAATGAAAAATCAAAACAGAATGGACTGACCAATAAAATGAATGGAGACATCAAAGTATGACCTTGGCCTTAGTAGGATTTCTCATCCAATTGTCAAAATTGTTTCATGTGTTAGACTTTATATGTCAGCCAATCACTGACAAGGATGCATATAGGTGACAACCAATCATAGACAAGGAGACATACAGTGTGTTACCGGTAATCTCCACTAGCTCGCATCACTACAACAATGTTCTGTTTAGGAGATTGATATTAAAGTTAAGACTATTGTTGTACTAGTGCTATATTGGATGGTTTAAGTTTAGATGCTCATAGATTAACTACAAACTGAAAAAAAAAGAATATAAGTGATGAACCAAGCCCTGTTCTATGATAAATTTAAAAAAATAATTAAATATTCATTTCAATTTTCGATGTAATCATAGAAAGACATATTATTAAATAGATTGAAATATGTTGAGGTTCACAAGCTTGTCGGACAAATTGTTTTGATAATCTACCTTACATTCATTGTTAATTAACATAACATCTTATAGGGAGTTGTTATAATGGAGGTTTATTATAAAAATATATTGATAATTCAAGAGAATGGACTCAAAGCAATACTAATGCATACATGTCATATTTACAGTTCATTAACATCTCTTTATCAACAATAGATTAAACTTAATACAGTGTTTAAGACATTAATGTTTAACATACATGATAGAACTTAATATTTCAAGTTCTCAAGATATGTTAAATTATTTTTAGTTTGACATGTTTTTATAGGTTGTTCACATTCAGCAGTGTTGTTTTGTTTTTATTATAAGGTTCGAGCTACAAGATAGAATTGATGGTGCCAAATTGTATTATATAGTTAAGCTTTCACCACCTCTTCCTTTTATTTATCATTCACATTGATTAATAGTAATGATGCTCTTTAAAAAAAACTGCACCATCCCTAATATAGAAGATTTCACATCATTTCTTATATCATGTCAATGATAAAGGGAGACAATCAGAACCGATCTGAACAAGTCATTTTGCCTGTATGAATATCAGGCATTCTTTGATTTCAATTTAGCAGATTTAGAGCTGTAATTGAGGAGTCAAATGTTTGTTTCCTTAAACTTTACTGACTTAGACCACACATTCATGTTTTTTGTTACAATTTGTTTTTTTCATTTTTTTTTAAATTGAGTGCATTGGGATTTTATATCCAGGAGCCAGTAATCAAGATTTATGTATATGATGAACAATAATATACAAGATAACATGTATAACAAAATGATAGATAGTAGGTAAAACATAGAAATGTTTAGGAACAAGATATCTTTTGCTTAAATGTTAATTTAAATATCATGATAAATAGTAAAATATTGAGTAAAATAAAAAATACTTTATTTTTGTATTTATAAACAGAGATATAGTAGATTATGAAAAGCAGCTTCATTAAATAATACATTTGTTAGCTGGTATTGACTGTTTGCAAATACCAACTGTTTTCTTGTTTTTAAAATATTTTCTGGTTTTACTGTCTTCTTCATAAGATTATTGTCTGCCTTTTCAACTGTTTGCTGGTATAAACTGTTTGCTAGTATAAACTGTCTTCTGGTATAAACTGTTTGCTGGTATAAACTGTTTGCTGGTATAAACTGTCTTCTGGTATAAACTGTCTTCTGGTATAAACTGTGCTGGTATAGACTGTCTAATGGTATACTGTTGGCTGTATAAACTGTTGACTGGTATAGATTGTCTAATGGTATAAACTGTTTGCTGGTATGAACTGTATAATGGTATAAACTGTTTATTTGTATAAACTGTCTAATGGTAAAGCCTGTTTGCTGGTATGAACTGCCTAATGGTATAGACTGTTTGATGGCATGGACTGTCAAATGACTGAATGTTTACTGGTATAGACTTTTTGCTGGTATAAATTGTTTGCTGGTAAAGAGTGTTTTCTGGTATAAACTTTTCTCTAATATAGACTTTTTGCTGGTATAAACTGTTTGCTGGTATAAACTGTTTTCTGGTATAAACTGTTTTCTTTCATAAACTGTTTGCTGGTATAAACAGTTTTCTTTCATAAACTGTTTGCTGGTATAAACTGTTGGCTGGTTACATGGTATAAACTGACTGCTGGTATAAACTTTTTGCAGGTATAGACTGTTTGCAGGTATAGACTGTTTGCTGGTACAAAACTGTTTGCTGGTATAAAATGTTTGCTGGCATGAATGTTTGCTGGTAAAACCTATTTGCTGGTATAGACTGTTTGCTAGCATGAACTTTTTACTTGTATTTACATTTTTTTCTGTTTACTTGTACCAAATGAGAGCAACTGTTTTATGGTTTCTTAACTATTTGCTGAATTATACTGTCTGCTGGTATTGACTTTTTGCTGGTATATATTGTGTGCTGGTATGAACTGTTTACTGGCATAGACTACTTGGTTGTAATTTGACAGTTTGCTGGTATTTCAACAATTGCTAGGTATTGACTATTTAATGGTACCAAATTTGCTGGTATTGGGTCTTTACTGGTTATAACTGTCTGCTTGTATAGGTTATTAGCTGGTATATATACATTCTCCTTGTACATACTTACAACTTTGCTGGAATTTATTGTTTGCTTTTTTTGCTCATTATTGTATAATCTAAAGTTACATTGATGAAGTGAATGCTAAACAATGATTTTAATAGGTAATAAATAAGTCTTATAAAATCTTACAAGCAAATTCTTTACAGGAAATCAGCACATTAAATATGAAGTTATGTAGAAGAAAGAGAACCATCTGCTTGCATTTTGTTCAATGATTTAAGCAGCCACAAAAATTGAAACATAACTTAAAGTTTAACACTTTTCACTACTTTCATAATCCTTGCCGGTGCAATTAATAATCAATGTGTCTAAATATGAAATTATAATTATTATTTTGGAAATTTATTTTTAATGCTGTGCAATTTATTTGTTTAATTTTTGAATTTACACTATTGCATTGATAAAAAAGCTATAGATGTTGTTTTTTATACAAGAGATTAAACATATATAGGTCTGACAAATACTGGGTTTATGATATAGAGTTACATTTTGATATAATTTTAAAATATTTTTGTTTAACATGTTAATACAGTGCAATTTGTTATTTCATCATAATGCAATATTACAGAATGATAGACATCGTACTTTAGTTCATAGTATTACATGATCAAAGTTAATTTTCTTTTCTATTTTATCTGAACCCCACCTTGTAAGTTTAATTGATTTAGCAATTATAAAACATTGAACTCACCTGTTGGAGTTTATGACAAAACAAATACTTTACAACAAAAAAGGTACTTTGAAAATGTGTTGTAGAAACAACAGAGGTAGATACAAAAAAGTTTTTATCATCTTAGTTAACTGATGTGAAAATGATAGATTTTTGTTAAGAATATGGTGAGAACTGTTCTAAAATTCAGGTACACTGGTTAACTATGAACCTGGTTATCAATGAAGTAGCAGTTAGACAAACAGAGTCATTAGTAATAACAATAATTATCAAATCTTATTGTTCTTTAACTTTTTATTTTACAAAACTATACATTGTATAAGAGAACTTTAGTTTGAGAATATTCTTTCTATTTTAAATAGATATTTGTTTTATTATCAGGAAAATGTCATTCTTGACAATAGCTCTTGGGCGATACTCTAAATATTTTACAAAGTTAAAGTTAAAGTTTTGTTAAAATCTTTAATCAAATTACACCCTTCCAAGTATTTCATTTATAAAATCCCATATATATATTTTTTTTCTTACATATTTTGCATTCATTGTACCACATTTGATCCATTCTTTCTAGACATTTTTATATTTCATGACATTTTTGTTTTTTTACAATACTTTAGTAAAACAAAATAATGTTGCAATTTGTTAACTTTTAAAAACACTTGTAAATATTTTCCTTCAATCATTGTGTTATGATATTATGATACAGTAAAAACCCGCTTTACGACCACCCCGTTTTCGAGACCAACCCGCTAATACGAACGAATTTTCAAAGACCCGATTTTTTTATTCTTTATTTTAATGGTCGCTAACCCCGATTTTGAGACCACCCCGTTATTCCGTAATACGACCAGTAAATTCAGTCCCATTTCGTAAATTCTGTACATTTGGAAACCCATAAATACGACCGCGGGCACTTTCTCACCTTGATATTGACATGCATGTATATTGCTGAAATCTTTTTGACACTTAGTGTGCTGAAATCTTTTTGACACGTAGTGTAAACAACAGTTGTCCTAGTTTTACGTCATTTAACGACATCCAATTTACGGCAGAGGTCAAGGTTACTTTGAATCAAACCCGGAAATGATCAATAATATTGTCGATAATTACTGAATTTCATTCCTTTAATGAAATGACTGGAGGATTAAAACAACAAAATATTGAACAGAAAACTTTCAATTAGTTTTTTAGAGGTGTTGCTGCTATCATTATCTCTTTCGTTCCATAATTTTAAACAAACATAAACATGATACGATTAGGTTTTTGAAGTTGTTATCGGCGATGAAAACTGTGAAAATAATTAAAGATTAATTGGTCGATGTGCTTTGTAGTAAAATGGTGATTTAATTGAGTAAGTCACTTCATTCTTTTAACAAGAGTGTAAAAATATGTTTGTGTTTAAAAACATTCATAATACATTTTGTACCTCTAAAGAAGTTTAAAAATTTTAAAATTTTAAAAAGTAAAAGAAAAAAAATGAAAATGAAAAAATAATAGTGTGTGCTTAATATCTTCTAATTTGAAATAGGTTAGCCCAGAATTAAACATGTGTACAGTACATGGTATCCCCTAATATATTGCCTGATTTTCTGTTTGACCAAACTCATTAATGAGACCAACCCGCTATTAAGACCAGATTTGTAAAGTCCCTTCATTGGTCTCATTAGCGAGTTTTTACTGTATATATTTTTTTTTCAACAAATTATATTTGTTTTTCATATAAATTAACAGCGTTATAATTTGTTGATAGAGCTTAAATGGGCTTAAAAATGTCTTTGATAATCATAATAGATTTTTATGACTGTTTTAGAACAGGGTTTTTGAATGAGAAGAGATCCCCTGATTAGAATAAGTATTCTAGTATTGTTTATCACATAAACCGCGAAACAGGAGTGTAATAAAACTATTTAGAACAATATTACACTAGTGTAATGAGGTGATGTCATTTGCATAGTGTTAAAGCATGCTATTGTTAGTGTTACACTATTGACTATTTTTAACAGTTTACCATTCTTATTTTATATGTGATAAATAGAATATTATATTTGTGTTGATTTAATACTAAATATTGAACTCGTAGAAAAAAACATTATTATGCTCGCCAGAGACTCATATGATATAATTTTATTAAACTTGTTCAATAAATTCAGTATTAAACCTACACTCATTCAATATCCTCTATATCTCCTGACCTGCTGAAAACTTCATTATGAGCTGATTGGCATATTATTTACTGCCACATTTTTGGATACAACTTCCATCATGGGGAATAAATTATTTTTTCAAATGCCACAATAAATACATTATTTGCATTAAAACTATATTATATATATTGCACTATCTGCATTTGTAGGTTTTATGATATAATAAATTTACCTGTATGCATTATATTATGTGGGATATATGATGCTCTCATTTGATTGGGCAATTAATGTATTTGATGGTTACGGGAAACGGACAAAAGCCCTCCCGGACAAAAGCCCTCCCGTCAAAAACTGACAGGGCGGACAAAAGCCCTCTCGTGAAAATGACAGGGCGGACAAAAGCCCTCCCGTTAAAATAACAGGGCGACAAAAGCCCTCCCATGAAAATGACTGGGCGGACAAAAGCCCTCCCGGGAAATTAACAAGGCGGACAAAAGCCCTCCCGTAACAAAAATAAATATGTATGTTGAATACCTGCGTTTTCAATGCACACAATATATTAAAATTGTTACATATATTTCTTTTTGTTTTAAATTTGCCTAAGTATGCGTATGAGCTAGAACCACCTTTTATTCTGAATATACCTTCCTGAAATGTTCAAGGAGTTAACTTTGTACATGTATGTCATAAAAAACAGTCTCAGTACAAGGCACATTAAAAATGTCTTTAACTTTTATGTTAAATAATTTTAACATCTTCACTATTTATTACTCTATTAATATTAACTTCACATAGGAGTAATCCATCATATCAACGTGAATAAATATGCTTTACAGATTTTAGCACTTATTATTCAAATGCCTTTCAGGAATGTGCTCAAGCTCATACAAACACGGTTATGCCAATGGTAAAAAAAATCATGCTTTCAATTTTAATATGTTGAGTGCATTGAAAAGAAAATATAAACTATTCAACGTACAAATATGTATTTGCTGCGGGAGGGCTTTTGTCCGCCCTATTATTTTCACGGGAGGGCTTTTGTCCGCCAAGTCATTTTTACGGGAGGGCTTTTGTCCGCCCTGTCATTTTCACGGGAGGGCTTTTGTCCGCCTTGTCATTTTCACGGGAGGGCTTTTGTCCGCCTTGTCACTTTTTGACGGGAGGGCTTTTGTCCCGGAGGGCTTTTGTCCTACACTCGATGGTTACAGTCTGACAGCTGATTTTCATTAATTAATAATTCTATATTTAATTAAGTTTGTATTTTATTTAGTGCCCAGTTTTTTTTTACCATTGAGCTGTACTTTTGCCATATTGTGATATATACCGTGTATAAAGTATTTTGATTGGTATAGTTTATTAAAACAGCTTGTTGCTTTTGTTAAATTGATATGATTTGTTGAAATGTGTAATCAAGAGAAAAGTTTTCAAACTCTTCGTAATCAAACAGATATCATGTAGTTGTATGTTTTAAGACTTAATGGGTCACTAATATTTTTCTTTATTGCGACATGTTAATCAATATGGATGTGACTTTGATGTATAATTTTGAATTTTATATTTGTCTTGAATTTTAAGCTTTTCAACAACTTTAGAATATAAGTACATCAACCTAGCAAAACATTTTTTATTGTGTTAAGAAAAGAAACTGGTAATTAATTGTTGATTCTTGACTATTCACTTGGCCGGGTTGCAGAGCGAAAAAACGAATGGCACTGTTAATCATTTACAGATGAATGTTACAAAAAATTCTTCAGTTTTCACATGTGCAATAATTTAGGATGTTAAGTTTGATTTTCTTCATATAAAAGACTTTCATTTTTCAAAACTGAGGTTGTTTGATTAGCTGTGATATTGGATGCACTTGGGGCATAGTTATAAAGTGATATAAAGATATTTTAGTTAAATGTACATGTACTTTAATTTGAACGAGACTCTATGGAGTTTCCCTTTCATATTCCTTGTTTCTGCTGAAATTAATGCATATGCATGAAGGATACCTGAGGTCTTCCTCCAGCGGTAAAACTGGAAAAATCAGCCAATGACTTTTACTGTGCCATTTAAACTTAATTACCCCCCACCCTCCCCCTACAATCTCAACTAATCTTGCAAATATAAAGAAGAGAATTTAATATTAAACTTTTTATTGATTCTATTATAAACAGGAAAACATATTGTTTTAATTGGGAATGGTAAGAGTCCATAAAACTTTCTTGAGAGGGTGACACTATACAACTACAAGGTTTTTATTAACAAGGGTACTGTTCTAAGATCTGATCATATTATTGTTTGATAATCATAACATATAAAAGAAACTGAGACAATTCATTTTCCATGTGAAATAATCTTGCTTTTAACAATTTTTATTTTTTTATTAAATGTTCTAACATGATCTGATTTATTGTTAATACAATAATGATATTATTTCCTATTTATATTGTGTATTAAATACTATTATTTGTTTTATAGACCTAGTGTTAACAAATCTGCAATAAGCTTTTTCAACTTAAATTAAAAAATTACTTGTCATCAGACATTACTTCTTTTCTTTGAGCATTCTTCTGTAAACTTTAATTCCTTCAAGTCAGAATTGATTTTTTTTAAATCCTCCCTAGGAAAGAGTTCCATCACTATTGATCTCTTAAATGTTATTTGACGATTTTTAAATTTCAATTAGCACTTATTATATAAATGGCATTTATAGTTAAAGCTAGACGGATCCTTTGATCTCTTGTAACATGATGGCATGCTATACATTATGTTTATATAAATTGAATATTACTTCCCAGCCTGCTGGAAATCTGTTGTCACCAGTATAGCGCCAGATCAGTCTGTAGTCTGACCAGGCTCTATATATGTCACCTTAGTGCAGTAACAGGTTAACTCCTTATATAATTGCATGGGAGTTAACCTGTTACTGCACTAAGGTGACAATGTTGTTGGTAGCTCAATTGTTTATGTCAACACTGTAATCCCTAAATCTTAAAATAGACTGTTCAAATTTAAAGCTGATAAAGTTCATAATTAAAGACAGTCTCAAATTCAAAATTCAAAGCTGTGCAAAGCCATTTCTCAAATAAAGCACATTAAGGGTCAATAATTAGTTTCTGTAGAACAGATGTTAACACATGTTCTTTCTTAAAAGAAAGGAAGTGTCTCTATCAAACCTGATTCTGTAGCAATATTACCATGGTTACAACTCCATCTCTAAGCATGCATTGTTTCCTTCTTGAATAATACAATATATCTTTATTTCTCGCAAGACATGCACAATAAATACATGACTACATGAAGTAAATGGATACATACCGTATATATATATTTCTAGATGAAGAATAATTCTGTTACAAACATAATGGCTCCAATCAGTTACTTGTACTTTGAGATGTTTATAAATATTTGAATTTCATTATTTTCTCATGATCAATCTATAATGTATTGTATGTTATAAAGACCAAGTTGTTATAATACAGAAAGTGTATTCATTTTAGATATGTAGATCTTTTTTGTCATTGAAATAAATGGATATAATATACATGTACATGTTAATATGATTATGTAAATGTCGTTAAAGAATCTTGTTACATTTAGACAGATTATAAGACAGTTCCTTTAAAAAGCATACCGGTATATAGAAACTTTTAAAGCTGCATACCTTCAGATGAGCCAGAGTAATTCAAGAAAATCAAACTTGAGAAGAAAGGACTGAGAATTAAAGAAAAGTATCTGTAATAAGAATTATAATAAAAGTAACTCTAAGTTCCACGTTATGTTCGATTTATGACCAATTTTACAATATTTTTCACCGTATTTCTAGTGCATTAGTTTTTCTACTGCATTGTTTATGCAGTTAGGGCAAATTTTTGGCATATTTTGACCACCTTTTGGTAATTTACATGTGTTTTAAGTGCTGTTTGCAATGAAAAAAAAAATACTTTCTTTGATCACAATATTTTTCTTTTTAATACATGTTCAAAGATTTTCGTTAAAATTTACATGAATCTGGAGGTATGCTGCTTTAAATAGAGATCTCAAAACAAGGCACATTTATCATTGACCTAACAATGATTAGAGAGTATTGTTATACAAGATATTACCCATTGTGTATAGGATCATATAGATACATTATCATCCTATCATATTATATAATTATATTTAGATATTTTTTTTCGTGTCTATTGCTTTCGAACAAGTTTGTATGTTAATGATTTTACAATATGTTATTCATTTATGTAAACAGTTTTTTTGTTTGTTTTTGTACTGAAATAAAATCTGTAGATAAAAAAGTATTGTTATATTTCAACTTGGCAACATATGTTTGATGATTAGTGCATTATTTCATACGAGTATTGAAAGAGGAAGGCAATGATTAATATATCAAGTGCAAAATGATTTAAAAAAAAAACAAACTTGTCTAACTGCCTTAATTAACTTTGTCCTTCATATACTATTCTTTAATAGAAATAGCGGGTGATGACAAAAGAACAAATTGATATCTAGATTCTACCTGAATAAGTGAAAAGCAAACACTTTTTGTTACTCTAAGCCTGCATCACATTACACTTTGGTTAGGTTTACGATCCTCTCATACCTATTAAGGGGTGAATAAATGGGATTACCCAGTTAGGGCCTCAAAAAGGAGTGAATTAACGGGAATACCTAGTTGGGGCCTCAAGAAAAACACTTCTGTTCACTGGAGAGATTTAGCGCAGAGTTATTTTCTTGTGGCATGAAGCACATCACCAGCTCACCATATAAGACATGGTGGAAAACCCTCTGATACCTGGCCGGTCACCTTTTGGTATTGGTTACATGCCAGTGAAAACTTTTCACACCCTTGGCACCAAATAATCCTCTGGTTTCCGAGCACTTGTAATCTTGACATTGTAATTTATTTCTGCTAATGCATGTTACATGAATAAAGCCTGTTTTAAATTAATTCTAAACTATATCCAGGAAACTTGGATCAGCTTAACAAAGCCTGCTTAAGTTCAATGCAATGTTTTTTTGAGGACTGTGAATTCACTTAATTTCATGGGCATGAAATTTCTTCACAAAAAGCATTTTTCGTGGGTCCTTAATCTGTGACCGTTTTTTAGCTCACCTGACCACGAAGTGGTCAAGGTGAGGTATAGTGATGGGGCTATGTCCGGCGTCCGTCGTCGTGCGTCGTCAACAATTGGGTTGTTAACAGTCTAGCAGTCACAGTTTTGATTGGATCATCATCAAACTTTGTCAGAATGTTTGTCTCAATGAAATACAGATCAAGTTCGAAGATGGGTTATCTCGGGTCAAAAACTAGGTCACAGGAGCTAAAAATAGAAAAACCTTGTTAACACTCTAGAGGCTGCAGTTTTCATCCAAATATTCTGGAAATTTGTCAGGAAGGTTGTTTTATTGATATCTAGGTCAAGTTCGAAGATGGGTCATCTCCGGTCAAAAACTAGGTCACAGGAGCTAAAAATAGAAAAAGCTTGTTAACACTCTAATAATTGGGTTGTTAACAGTCTAGCAGTCACAGTTTTGATTGGATCATCATCAAACTTTGTCAGAATGTTTGTCTCAATGAAATACAGATCGAGTTCGAAGATGGGTTATCTTGGGTCAAAAACTAGGTCACAGGAGCTAAAAATAGAAAAAGCTTGTTAACACTCTAGAGGCTGCAGTTTTCATCCAAATATTCTGGAAATTTGTCAGGAAGGTTGTTTTGATGATATCTAGGTCAAGTTCGAAGATGGGTCATCTCCGGTCAAAAACTAGGTCACAGGAGCTAAAAATAGAAAAAGCTTGTTAACACTCTAGTGGCTGCAGTTTTCATCCAAATATTCTTGAAATTTGTCAGGAAGGTTGTTTTGATGATATCTAGGTCAAGTTCGAAGATGGGTCATCTCCGGTCAAAAACTAGGTCACAGGAGCTAAAAATAGAAAAAGCTTGTTAACACTCTAGTGGCTGCAGTTTTCATCCAAATATTCTGGAAATTTGTCAGGAAAGTTGTTTTGATGATTTCTAGGTCAAGTTTGAAGATGGGTCATCTCCGGTCAAAAACTAGGTCACAGGAGCTAAAAATAGAAAAAGCTTGTTAACACTCTATAGGCTGCAGTTTTCATCCAAATATTCTGGAAATTTGTCAGGAAGGTTGTTTAGATGATATCTAGGTCAAGTTCGAAGATGGGTCATCTCCGGTCAAAAACTAGGTCACAGGAGCTAAAAATAGAAAAAGCTTGTTAACACTCTAGGGGCTGCAGTTTTCATCCAAATATTCTGGAAATTTGTCAGGAAGGTTGCTTAGATAATATCTAGGTCAAGTTCGATGATGGGTCATCTCCGGTCAAAAACTAGGTCACAGGAGCTAAAAATAGAAAAAGCTTGTTAACACTCTAGTGGCTGCAGTTTTCATCCAAATATTCTGGAAATTTGTCAGGAAGGTTGTTTTGATGATATCTAGGTCAAGTTCGAAGATGGGTCATGTCCGGTCAAAAACTAGGTCACAGGAGCTAAAAATAGAAAAAGCTTGTTAACACTCTAGTGGCTGCAGTTTTCATCTAAATATTCTGGAAATTTGTCAAGAATGTTGTTTTGATGATATCTAAATCAAGTTCGAAGATGGGTCATGTCCGGTCAAAAACTAGGTCACAGGTGCTAAAAATAGAAAAAGCTTGTTAACACTCTAGGGGCTGCAGTTTTCATCCAAATATTTTGGAAATTTGTCAGGAAGGTTGTTTTGATGATTTTTAGGTCAAGTTTGAAGATGGGTTATCTCAGGTCAAAAACTAGGTCACAGGAGCTAAAAATAGAAAAAGCTTGTTAACACTCTAGTGGCTGCAGTTTTGTTAAAATATTCAGGAAATTTGTCAGGAAGGTTGTTTTAATCATTTCTAGGTCAAGTACGAAGATGGGTCATGTCTGGTCAAAAACTAGGTCACAGGAGCTAAAAATAGAAAAAGCTTGTTAACACTCTAATGGTTGCAGGTTTCATCCAAACATTCTGGAAATTTGTCAGAAGGGTTGTTTTGATGATTTCTAGGTCAAGTTCAAAGATGGGTCATCTCAGGTCAAAAACTAGGTCACAGGAGCTAAAAATAGAAAAAGCTTGTTTACACTCTAGTGGCTGCAGTTTTCATCTAAATATTCTGGAAATTTGTCAAGAAGGTTGTTTTGATGATATCTAAGTCAAGTTGGAAGATGGGTCATCTCCGGTCAAAAACTAGGTCACAGGTGCTAAAAATAGAAAAGCTTGTTAACGCATTAGGGGCTGCAGTTTTCATCCAAATATTCTTGAAATTTGTCAGGAAGGTTGTTTTGATGATTTCTAGGTCAAGTTCGAAGATGGGTTATCTCCGGTCAAAAACTAGGTCACAGGAGCTAAAAATAGAAAAAGCTTGTTTACACTCTAGTGGCTGCAGTTTTGATTAAAATATTCTGGAAATTTGTCAAGAATGTTGTTTTGATGTTTTCTGGGTCAAGTGCTAAGATTGGTCATGTCCAGTCAAAAACAAGGTCACAGGAGCTAAAAATAGAAAAATCTTTTTAACACTCTAGTGGCTGCAGTTTTGATCCAAATTTCCTGGAAATTGGTCAGGAAGGTTGTTTTGATGAATCTAGGTCAAGTTTGAATATGGGTCGTGTCTGGTCAAAAATTAGGTCACATTGCCCAAATATGGAAAAATCTTTATAACACACTAGAGGTCACATGTTTGACTCAGTCGCATCAAACTTAATCATGATGCTTGTTTAAGACATTGCTTGGATGCGGTTGTGTCAGGTGAGTGATCCAGGGCCATCATGGCCCTCTTGTTTCTCAAAAGGTAAAATGTAAATAATGAGATGCAAAATAGTCTTACAGCTGCAGATGGAATGAAATTTCGTTGAATCTTTAAAATTCGTGGATTGACCTATCCACAAAACCACGAAATTAGTGCCCCACGAAAAATAATGATCTTGCAATATACTTTCAAAAAGTTTAAAAATTGTAGTTATTGGTTGTAATAAACAATTTTGCTTTTAACTATTTGATAAGATAGGCTGATACTATGTTTTAAATTTGGACCCTGGCACTCATCAGAATTAACCCTACCCACAGGTACTAGGATACTTGTCCATATCAATAAACTTGATGTGCATTCTCAATTAAAGCAATACAAATAATTACACCCCACATAAACATAATTTTTTTATTCAATTAAAAGGTAACATAATCTATTATATGGCACATTCAAACAAACAAACAAATCATTCTTTGAATTCATAATAAACATGATAAAGTGATAGACAGTAAAAATAAACTAGACAAGGGTGCCCCCACACTCCACTGTTTTGTCAGTCTACTGATTATAGTATAGATCAAATATTTTTGGGCTGTAAATTTAACTAAGTGAATTAGGGCTAAAACTCTACAAACACTGAACAAATTCACAACCAAACCACCAGGTGTATAACTACAAATCGAGGGCTTGGTGCAAAACTATTGTAACTGCTTACATAAATCAAGGTAGTTACAAAAGTTTTGCACCAAGCCCTCAAAATGCTGACTAACATTTTTGTAAACTTTCAGGACTACTGTACAGATCAAATACTTATTGCACCATGCATGAAAATTGCAAATTTACACAAATCAAGGGCAATAACTCTAACAAAACTGAAAAAATTGACAGATTCACATGCTGATCAACATTCCTGTTCTAGCTCAAGCACTTTTAGAGGTACAAATAACACAACATTTTGGAACGTTTTTTTACTAAGTCAAGGGCAATTACTCTACAAATTTTGAATAAATATACAAACAAATATCCAAGGAAGCCCTACGTGTGACACAACATGAAAAGGGACTGATAGATGCACACACAGACGGAGGGACAAGGGAAAATCTAAAGGCCCTACCCTACCTATAGTGGGGGCACAATAAAACTAATTTTAGAGTAAACAAGAGCTGATTGAAATCTTTAATCATTGTTAGTGAAGAAACAATTTAACAAAAAGTTAGATAGCAACATAATTGATAATGTATTACTACTACTAAATGACAGACTTTTACCATAAACCTGATGAAGATACTTGACAAATGCTGCTTTGAAAATCTAAATTATACAATGCGTCAAAATTTACAAAGGAGGATTATCATGGGAACTTACATATTGTAATTTATAGACTATATTATGCATGTATATATGAGAAAAAGAATTGTTTTTTTTTCTTTATAAAACAGTTAAAGATGCACCATCCTTACATATAAAAATGTGGAAAAACTTGTGTAATATGAAGCTTCATGCCCCTATTCTAATATCTTTGACTAGAAAACATTTAAAAAAAAAATTATAACCCTTATTGAGAAAGTGGAAAGATGTTGGAAAGAAAAAAGATATGATCTTATATGTACTTAACACACCATAGACCTTAACTTTCCATAAGCAACAATCACAATTATTGTCCAACAATTATCTCAACTACTCTTTACTAATTGTGGCTCAAAAGATCATTATTTTACATTTGACATGTGACAATGAACTTATATCATAAAAGTCACAAAAGGATTTTTCCTTACCACCACAGACATACCCTGATATTGTTTTGACCTGATTTTTTGTTTGAATGTAACTTACATCTTAACCTTTCACATACTGTACTACAGGGTTCCTCCAAGGTATAATAACTTAGTTTTTTAACTGTAGGACCTCTTGGCACTTCTCTAGCTAACATACTGAACACATTTTGGTCTATAGAAAACTTAGTGACATTGACCTTTGACCTATATTTCCTTAAATCAACGGAGTTCTTTCATCACCAAACACAATTACTCTAGAAAGTTTAGATTAGGTTAAAGCAACAATCTATATCTCTAGTTAATGCTGACAAATGAAGTGATGAATGGACTTAAAGTCAAGCAGAACAATATTTGCTAATATACATGTGAATCAAAGTGATCAAGTAAAGAAATGGTTTCAAACATAAACACTTTCATCAGGAAATAAAAAACACCAACACCAAAGCTTCGATCTGCAAAATAGAGCAACCATTAATATAAAGGCATATCAGACTGCAAAATATTTAAAGACACACTATGCTCATCCTTGAGTAAAATCTTTAAATCATAGACATTTATTGAAATCTATGAAATTCTTACTGAATATGTCTAATTTGAATAAAAGAATGAATAAACTATGTATGGGAAGCTGTGTTCCCTATAACAGGTCAAGTAAAATTGGTCTTCTCTTTAAAAAATGCCAGTTTTTTTAATGACACTATATTATTTATATTAAGACCACCTATAATGTATAGAATTTTAAACATATCTAGTGTGTGAAGTCAACACATGTTTATTTCATATTTACAAAGAGACTATGCAGCAATTATCAATATTTTCTAAAATCAAATTTGAGCATAGTATAATCTTTAAGTTGACCTGACTTTTTTTATAAAAGTTCAGGCATGTTCTTATTGTTGACAGTGTTTAAACAGTAAAGCACATAATCTATAACAGTGTTTAATTTAAACAATGTACATTTACATTGTAATGTATGGAATGTTGATAATTTCTCATAAGACATTTTTTTGTATCACATGCCATTAATGTATCAAAAGGCATTAATGTATCGAATGACATTAATGCATCACATGCCATTAATGTATCACATACCATTAATGTATCACATGACATTAATATATCACATGATATTAATGTATCACATGGCATTAATGTATTACATGACATTAAAGTATCACATGACATTAATGTATTACATGACATTAATATATCACATGACATTAATGTATCACATGACATTAATGTATAACATGACATTAATGTATCACATGACATTAATGTATCACATGACATTAATGTATTACATGCCATTAATATATCACATGACATTACTGTATCACATGACATTAATCTATCACATGACATTAATGTATCACATGACATTAATGTATTACATGCCATTAATATATCACATGACATTACTGTATCACATGACATTAATGTATCACATGACATTACTGTATCACATGACATTAATGTATTACATGCCATTAATATATCACATGACATTACTGTATCACATGACATTAATGTATCACATGACATTACTGTATCACATGACATTAATGTATTACATGCCATTAATATATCACATTGACATTACTGTATCACATGACATAATGTATCACATGACATTAATGTATCACATGACATTAATGTATCACATGACATTAATGTATCACATGACATTAATGTATTACATGCCATTAATATATCACATGACATTACTGTATCACATGACATTAATGTATCACATGACATTAATGTATCACATGACATTATTGTATCACATGAAACAATTTATCACATAGCATTAATCATATGAACTCCCCCTTTAATATGATTTTTTTTAAACTTTAAACATTATACAAATTTACTTCAATACAAATTACATGATTTTCCATTATATAAAATTTTTATAAAACTATTTTCTAAAATATTGACCAGGCTTAGTGTAAATCTGGTTAAAAATGTTTCCAAAAATATTTTCATTGCATGAGTATTAAGATTCTGTATTCTTAAGCTTCATTAACATACATAATTATTTTATATATTTAAAAAAAATAAAAACAAAAACGCACTTTCAAACCTTACCACACTAACTATTTTCAATTTACTTGTCCATCTTTCAATCTTGACAAAACCATTCATCTTGTTTTAAGTAATTTTTTAAATTAAGTATTGGCTGAATATCAAATACAGTAGGGCAACCCAAAACAAGATTAGCTGGCACCTCTTTGCTGTCTGATTATAGTGCCAGTCGATCTTGGTCTCCACTTGTTGCAAGTGGAGAGTCAGTCTCCACCAGAAGGTTAGGGGTTAAATACATACATTGGTATCAAAATATATACATTTCTTAAAAACAGTTTCTCTAACAAATGGAAGGGTATAAAATTGTAGAATTTATATCTTCTTTAAAGTCCCATTCATTCTCAAAAATATTATATTTTCATTACAAAAATAATTAGACAAAATACACATTTTAATCTGTTATAGTTTAAAATGTGCTATTTTCTTGGAAATATCATACACAAGTACTAGTAACATAAATCTGTAACACATACATTCCTCCATTTATGGAGTTGTTTCTTTTTTTATGCTGTTAAGAATAAAAATATCTATCAGACAAGAGCATGCAAAGGCAGGGAAATATACGCCTGAATGTAAATTTGTTTGAGTAATCAAAAATAATCTTTCAATAAGGGAAGAGACCAAATCAAGAAACTAATGTCTGAAAAATGTTTTATCTTAATTATTCTTACGGTGTTATAAAACCTCCACGGAAGAAGCATTTTTTACCCTAGTATGTACATGATTCATAAACTTTAGCGAGGTCTACAAGGCGAAGTTATCTGCCAAATATAGAATCATAGTAATTATCCACAAAAATATAAGACATGCTTTTCTATACATAAAGCAAGTATTCCCGGGGATGGATGGACTGACAGATGACCGGTTGCATAACAATATATACCAAATGATTAAAATTCAAGGGCTCTAGCATTCAATACTTCAACAATACAAAATAAAAAACAAATATTTCACCTTCTTTATAGTTATTATTGTTTATATTAATTAAGCAAAAATAATAAAAACTTAACACAGTATAGAATTTCACAATATAAGTATTAGGTAAAACAATATTTCAATGAATATAAAACAAACAATGACATAATGCATCATTTAAATACATTTAAATTTATAGGGCAACTTTATTCCATTTAAAAAAAAAAGAAAAAGTTTTACTATCTTGTCACCACTTAATAAAACAAAATATAGAAACATTTTCACCTTAAAGCCACTCATCCTATCATAACAAATGCAGCAAATATACTAAATATTTTTTTATCTAAAAAATTTTGTAACAAAGCTGTTGGTAGGAGAGCATTCTTCACTAATCTCATTGCTTAATAGTAAATCAAGAGCCTGGATAATGATGAATCTTCTGTGTGAAGTTTCAATCCATTCTCTTCCATTTTTTTTGTCTCAAACATTCTGTAACAAAACTGTTGGTAGGAGTATACTCCACTATTCTCAATGATTAATATAGTAAATCAAGAGCCTGGATAATGAAGAATTAATTTTCTAAGTTCAAACTGGGCCATAATTCAGTCAAAATTCATGACAGAATTATGGGCCTTGGATAATAGCTTACGACTGTGCTCTGAAGTAAGTGTGTGACATTTCAATCCGTTCCCTAGAGTAGTTTTGGAGATACCAACTTGCAAAAAGTGTGACATTGACGCTTGGGTGAGTAAAAAAGCTCCCACCTATTTTTAGCTCACCTGAGCAATGCTCAGGGTGAGCTATTGTGATCGCCCTGTGTCCGTCGTCCGTCGTCGTGCGTCGTCAACTTTTCACATAAACAACATCTCCTCTGAAACCAATGACTGCACATCAACCAAACTTTGCAGAAATGATCCTTGGGTGGTCCCCTTTCAAAGTTGTTCAAATGGTTCCGGTCTGTTGCATATGTAGGTCACAGGGCCAGAAAAGGATTTCAAAAAACACAAAATTAAAAAATCTTCTTGTCTGAAAGTACATGGGCCAGAGCTTTGATTTTTGGTATATGGTATCATCTATGGGTCCTCTACCAAAGTTGTTCAAATTTTGTCCCTAGTGTCAAAATTGGCCCCGCCCCGGGGGGTCATAGGTTTTTCCTTATATGTCTATAGGTAAATCTAAAAAAATCTTCTTCTCTGATTTGGCAAAGGCTACAGATTAGATATTTGGCATGAAACATTGTGTAGTAGACCTCTATCAAGATTGTTCAAATAATGGCCCTAGGGTCAAAATTGGCCCCGCCCTGGGGGGTCATTGATTTTCATTACATACATATAGTGAAAACTTGAAAAATCTTCTGGTCTGAAAGTAAATGGCCTAGAGCTTTGATTTTTGGTATATGGTATCATCTTTGGGTCCTCTACCAAAGTTGTTCAAATTTTGTCCCTAGTGTCAAAATTGGCTCCGCCCCGGGGGTCATAGGTTTTTCCTTATATGTATATAGTAAAATCTAAAAAATCTTCTTCTCTGATTTGGCAAAGGCTACAGATTAGATCTTTGGCATGAAACATTGTGTAGTAGACCTCTATCAAGATTGTTGAAATAATGGCCTTAGGGTCAAAATTGGTCCCGCCCCGGGGGTTCATTGATTTTTATTACATACATATAGTGAAAACTTGAAAAATCTTCTGGTCTGAAAGTAAATGGCCTAGAGCTTTGATATTTGGTCTATGGTATCATCTGAAGGTCCAATACCAAAGTTGTACAAATTTTGTCCCTAGTGTCAAAATTGGCCCCACCCCGGGGGGTCATAGGTTTCTAAATATGTATATAGTAAAACATAAAAAATCTTCTTCTCTGAATTGGCAAAGGCTACAGGTAAGATATTTGGCATGAAACATTGTGTGGTAGACCTTTACCAAAATTGTTCAAATAATGGCCCTCGGGTCAAAATTGGCCCCGCCCTCGGGGGTCATTGATTTTCATTATATACATATAGTGAAAACTTGAAAAATCTTATGGTCTGAAAGTAAATGGCCTAGAGCTTTGATATTTGGTCTATGGTATCATCTATAGATCCAAAACCAAAGTTGTTCAAATTTTGTTCCTAGAATTAAAATCGGCCCCGCCCTGGGGTCATTGATTTTCCTTATATGTATATAGTAAAAACTTAAAAAATCTTCTTTTAAAGAACCCAAAGAGCTAGAGCTAAGATATTTAGCATAAAACATCTTCTAATGGGTGTCTACCAAGTTTTTCAAATAAAAGCCCTGGGGTAAAAAATTGGCCCCGCCCAGGGGGTCATTGATTTTCCCTATATGCATATAGTAAAACTAAAAAAATTTTCTTTGAAAGAACCCAAAGAGCTAGAGCTAAGATATTTTGCATGAAACATGTTCTAATGGATGTCTACCATGTTCGTTCAAATAAGAGCCCTGGGGTCAAAATTGGCCCGCCCCGGGGGTCATTCATTAGCTCGACTTTTTTTTTAGATATATACAATATTATATATATACATACATATATATATATATACATATTATATATATATATATATATATACATATTATATATATATATATTATATATATATATATATATATTATATATATATATCTTATATATATATATGTATGTATATATATATATATATGTAAGGAACCAATATTGTGTATGTATATATATATTATATATATATATATATATATATGTATATATATATATATATACACATACATACACACACACACACATATATATATATATATATATATATATATATATATATATATATAATATGTATACATATATATATTTATATATATATATATATATATATAAATATATAGACATAAAAAATCTTCTTTTAAATAAGCTAGACCTTAGATGTTTAGCATGAAACATCTTCTAATGGGTGTCAACCAAGTTTGTTCAAATAAAAGCCCTGGGGTTTAAACTGGCCCCGCTCCGGGGGGCATATATACAGGTGAGCGACTTTGGGCCATCATGGCCCTCTTGTTCAAATAGCTGAGCTAAAATGAGAATTTCAGATTTTTTTTGTCATTCAAGGACAATAACTCTCATGTGCCTGAGATGTAATTCCTGATTATAAAACTTAGATGATATAAATATATATGTATATACCACCTCGTCAAGATAAAAAAAACACAAAAAAACATTATGATACTTTGAAATTATTGTGCTGGAACCAATATCAACTGCAATGGCAATTTTACCAAAAATTGTGAAAAGATAAAAAGTTAACACAGTCAATCTGTTTAATTTGGATTTAACTGACTACAGTGTTTGACCAGTACCATTAGATACTAGACACAATAATCATGATCACAAGTAAAAAAATGTCACTTTTATTTTTGGTAATTGTAACATGTTATTCATAAGCATATATAAATCGGTGTGAAGAAATAAATTAGCCATCTTAAAGTGCATTTCGTTGGGTGAAAAGGTGAGATTTTGGGCTTTTCATTACCTTTATTTGAAACTTGCTGCAACAATATACCTATATATGAAACTTTATGACATAAGATACCTTGATCTGAAACTTGCTGCAACAGGACACCTTTACATGAAAATTGCTGCAACAAAACACCTGCAACAGGACACCTTTGCAAGAAACATACTGCAACAAAACACCTTCAACTGCAACAAGACACTTTTACATGATATTTGCTGCAACAGGACACATTCAAATGCAAAAAGACACCTGTACATGAAACTTGCTGCAGCAAAACACTTTTACATGGTACTTTCTGCAACAGGACACCTTCAACTGCAACAAGACACCTTTACTTCATATGAAAGTTGCTGCAACAAGACATCTTTACATGAACCTTGCTGCAACAAGACACCTTTACTTCATATGAAAGTTACTGCAACAAGACACCTTTACATGAATCTTGCTGCAACAAGACATCTTTACATGAAACTTACTGCAACAAGTTACCTTTCTATGAAACTTGCTACAAGACACCTTCAACTGCAACAAGACACATATACCTGAAACTTGCAGCAACAAGACACCTCTATTTGAAACTTTCTGCAACAAGACACCTTAATATATATGATACTTGGTGCAACAAGACACCTTAGAAACTTTATGCAACAATAACATTCTTATATATACAAAAAAATATTAAGTTACACACCCTATTAAACAGTATATCATATAAAACTTATCTACCATTATCACAATACAAGTGCATTACAATAACACTCATCTAGCAAACTAAAAACAAAATATTTCATTAAAACAAAGTCATTCAAACAATTAGTATTCATACCTTTTTTTAAATTCTTTTTTTTTTTAGGACTATCAATGATTGACAATGTTTTGGGAATAAACAAGTGCTCACATGATTAATGTCAACACTCCACATTTCACCTGTGATATATGATAGATATATCACTCAGCATCCATATATTTTTTTTTACTCCCTAACAGAGATAATCTATAATAATCAATATTGACTTAACACAAGAGTACCATGATAGCCATAGATCGCTCAACTTGAAATTCATTGCTAAAAAAAAACAAACCCAAACCTAAAAACATTCTCAATCAATGATAGTCATTTGTTTTTTTTTATTTTACATCCTTTGTATTGGGTTCAGCATAAATTGACAATTCTTATTCAATGTCTCATTAAATAATTGAATTACTTGAATTATTGATTACTTGGCTGCTGTCAATTTATTATATAGTTCTTATTTTCCCTCAAATTAAGTAACTCAGGGCTGCGTTTTATAGAAAGTCCTAAGTGTGTCCTAAGTGTGGCGGCGTGGCCGGGTGGTTAAAGCGTCAGACTAGTAATCTAAGGATTGCTGACCGCGTGGGTTCAAACCCTGTCGGGGGCAAGCCGTTGTTTCTTTGAGCAAGAAACTTTACATTCTCTGCTTAGCACTGGTTGGTTCCAGGAACGGATTCGAAAGTGTTTCAATAAGCTTATAGCTTCCAACACAATCGAACTAAAATAAATTTGTATAAACTAATTGTGTCCTAAGTGCAAATCCTAGGACTTATGACAAACTTTAGGACTAAGTTAGGACCGTTTCAATTCATGTTTTCATCTTTAGTAAAAGTTCTAGACTTTTATTTAATTCATTCTCCTGAGAAAAGTTACAAAATACAATGGCATACGCTTCAATCCACTTTGTGTAAATGTTCATATGCAGCTCTATTCAGGAGTTGTCTGAACATAAGAGTCATAAGTTAGAACATTTTCATTGAAATGAAAATGGCTACAGTTTTGGTCTTAAGACATATTTTAGACCTAGGAATTTCAATAAAATACAACCCTGTATTATGAATTTGTTATAAAAATGTCTGCATATTAAATATGCACAGGTGTTCAGCAGGTTGGTCACTTTGGCAAAAAAGATAAAAAGAATCAATCATATATATTTGTTATATAGATTCTATGTATCATTTTTTTAATTTTTATTTTTTTGCGAGTTGACCAATCAAATCGCTGAGCACATGTGGTTATATGGCCGTATATAAATGGTTGTTTGCAATATAACATTTGTTTGACAGCATAGGTTATATAACCTTACAACGGTTTATACTAACACATATAACCTGTACACATCTTTATAACTTATACTATATATATAAGATAGAATCAAATCTAATATTTATACTCATATTTGATAATATACTCTGGATAAACCTGACCACTGTTATCAAAAATCACAAAAATTTTTGGATTGTCTTTATCATCAACACACGAGTCATACAGGTCGCTGCATGGGTTTGATTTATCTTTACTTGGAGGTCGGACATATTCACTCTTGCCCTTAACATACTCCCCGACAAGCACTTTTACAACAAACATCACTTTGTTGTCTACATCTGTGTAACAATCTGAATATTTTGAAGTCGTCGCAAAATAGCTTCCTTTCCCGTACCGAGTTCCTAGAAACATAACAAAACTTTACCATATAAATAAATCAAAACATGTAAATTACTACACAGTCATGTATTATAATATACATGTAGTTGATATTCAATAATTAAATGCCACTCAATTCAAACTTTATATTTCTTATTAATAATCAAAGGGCTGCAACCTCTGTGGTATTTTCTGATCTTTGCAATCTAAATCATACTGACTATCTGTATGTATTTTCCTATATAAGTTTATTATATTTTAAGTAATTATTTTTATATACTATAATTAATCTTACGCAGCGACTGCGTCTATATCAGTTTGAGATTGATACATATGGAATTTTGCATGACTAGAGTTGCATCAAAAAATCATTTTCATTTTTTATAACAGCCATACTTTATCCTTGCATATCGTGGCTACTTTCTTAAAAAAGACACTTCAAAAAAAAAAGTTGCCTCGACTAGGATTTGAACCTTGGGCCTCTCACACACTAAACGAGCGCGCTACCTCTGCACCACGGTGAAGTAATACATATGTACCTTGAATAATAACAAATACATTGTAATTCTAAATTGAGAATTTCCATTCCGTGTTTGTAATCCTTACTAATTTCGAGGTATTTTCTTCACTATAAACCTGTTGTTTAACACTGATGAAAATAATTTAGCGAAAATCTTCTCGCCAAAACAGTACGGCATGTATATATTCCACTACTCGACAGTCAGATTTATTTGTGTACTATGCTCTGGAGTATTCGGTAATCGACATAGCTAAAAATAGCATTTTCATTGATTAAGCTTTACGAAAATAGCCGAACATTATTCATTGGGTAAAAAAGATATTCATCCGCGAAATTTGTGATCGTAACCTCATATTTCTATTGACTACTCTAAACTTTTAATGCACTGTAATTCGTTAAATGCATACATTAAAAATTATTCTTTATTTTAAATTGCTGGTTTTTAAGCAGTTCTGAGTGAGATCTACTTTGCGTTGTTAGGTCTGTTAGGAAAATTTGTGTTAGACCGTGGATGTTAGCTATGTATTTACTGATCTTGCGATCAGAAAATACAAAAACCATTACCAGTTTTGTCATGCGTTTGCCTTTATGACAAACAAACTTGTGTTTTTCTAGATAATTTAATATAATTTCACTTTGAAAGTGTTAAAAAACAAGAGGACCATGATGGCCCTAATATCGCTCACCTGAATATACAAATATTCTCCATGACAAGGAACAAGTAATATTGTAAAGTATAAATGAAAGCAGAAATAAAATCTAAATCTTAAACTGATATCACAAAGTTCATTTTTGTATCTGAAATAGTGCACATGTAAAAACTTTACTGGTTGCTGTTGCTGAGGGAAAACAACAGTTCCATAAGAAGTCACTGTTTGCTATACAAAATAAATGTTTCCTTGGAAGTCAGTGCCTGCTATGAAATTCAATGGTAGATTCAATCTGGTTGCTATGGAAAGTTAAAGTTTGCTGGTTGCTATGAAAATTTACAGTTTGCTATGAAAAGTCAATGGCTGCTATGAAGTCCCGGTTGCTATGGAAACTAAGCTTTAGTTCTTGCAGATTTAGAGAAGAACTTTTTTTAAAAGTTTTAACTACATACATAATATAAGGAAAATCAATTACCCCTGGGAAGGGGGCCAAATTGAACAAACTTGGTAGATACCCACTACAAGATGTTTCATGCTAAATACCTAAGCTCTAGCTCTTTAGATTTTTTAAAAAGTAGATTTTTTAAGTTATTTTCTGTTGCCATGGCAACTACAGTTCTGCATGGAATTCAATTCTTTGCACAATTTTCAAAGGTGACCACCCAAGGAACATTCCTGTATAGTTTGAATGAACTTGGCTCAGCAGTTTATGAAGAGATGTCGTTTAAAGTAAAAGTTTACCAATGTACAGATGACAGACAAATTGCGATCACAAAAAATTCATAGGTCAGCCAAAGAATTATTTCTGTAAAGTTTATATTAAGATGATGTTTTGTTAAGAAATATAGGACATATTAACTTGGCTTGTAGAAGAACTACAATCAAACAATACCTGACTTCTGTCCACTGAGTCTAAAATCAAACCCTTGTTTGCAAATGGCATCAACAAATCCTGTGGTAGTTCCATGGAATAATCGTCTCTCCCCAACATCTTTGTTTGTGCTTTTCTTGATCATCCTAGTCTTTTTACTGTAATGATAAGGACAAATATCAATGTTTAACCCTGCTGAATTCCACATTACATTTATACATCAAGATAAAAATTTGAAGTTGGTCAACCAAAAGTATAAAGCTTTGATAACATTTGACAGTGGCTTGAATTTATTCGACATGTTATTCAGTACAGAAGTGAAGGTATTTATAATAATAATAGTAATAATAATAAAGACTTTATTTAAAGAGGCAACATAGTTAGGCAAGCCCAGTCTTCCCTATGAGCCTTTATCAAAATGTACATATATACAGTTACAAACAGAAGAGTATGTATTTAACAAAGAGAAGACAAATTTCATGTATAATCTTATTGCTTATTTGTCTGTTATGCCTATAACACATTTAGTATGTAAATCTGGTCATATATCATTGGTCGGTCCACCTGACCAAATTCCTGGATACCAGTTCTCAATTTCTCCACAAGTAATCTACAATTTATTCCACATTATTCCACTATCAGTGGTGAGAGACATATCACCATTAGACTCAATGTACAGGATCTATTGTCACAAGAAACTTTCCCTCACCCAAGGATCGAACCAACTACCCCTGCTTTACAAATTTTTACAAATCCTATACTTGTGGTAAAGGTTAGGTCAAACTCTTCATATATTTTTGTAAAGTTTGATTTTTGAACATTGTCATATCAATTAGAGGAATGACTTTTTGTATATGTTAATTCATCTTCACTAACTTTAAGTTAGAGTTAGTAAATTATTGTGAAACTATTAGGGCTCAGTAATTTTTACTAATGAAAATTAAGATATTCTAGAAGTGTATAAAGTAATACTGTTGCTGTCTGTGGATTGTAAAATTATATTGTGATTGAAATTATTACAGAATGCCAAAGAATGAAAGAAAAATGTCAGTATATTTTTTTTGTAAGCAAGTGTGACATGCATCAAATCAGTGGAGTTTCTTTAACATTAGCATTATCAAACTTACCTGACAAAATTACACCACAGATCTCCGTTTTCTATCCTCTCAATAGATTTGATGGAGACAGTACTGGGCATACTCTCACAAAACAAATCTTCAATCTCCTTATATTCTTTCTTCATAGCTGGATACTTTGCTCTAATCTAAACACAAAAAACTCAAAGTGCTATTATAATGTTAAAACATTGAGAATGAGTATAAACTAGATCTCTGATAGCCCCACATTCCAATGTTTTGTCATAATATCTATGCAGTTACTGCAAACTACAGTTAACACAGGGATAGCATGAAGGATGGACATGGGCAAAAACCTGTAAAAGTAGTAGTTCATGAAATGTTTCTTAATGGGTTCCATTTTAAGTTTGCTTAAATGAATACAACATTTCATTCTAAAAAGTGATAAATCACCCAGATACAATCACAGTAAACTGCCATTGCACCCAGATACAATCATTGTAAGCACACATATACAATCATTGCAGAACCCAGATACAATAATTGCAGGACCCAGATAGAATCATTACAAGCACCCAGATACAATCATTGCACGACCCAGATTCAATCATTTCAGAACCCAGATACAATCATTGTAAGCACACAGATACAATCATTACAAGCACAAAGATAAAATCATTACAAGCACACAGATACAATCATTAAAAGCACAAAGATACAATCATTACAAGCACACATATACAATCATTTCAAGCACCTAGATACAATCATTGCAAATACCCAGATACAATCATTGCAAACGCCCAGATACAATCATTGCAGAAACCAGATACAATCATTGCAAGCGCCAAGATTCGATCATTACAAGCACACAGATACAATCATTACAAGCACACAGAAACAATCATTTAAAGCACCAAGATACAATCATTTCAAGCACCTAGATACAATTATTAAAAGCACCCAGATACAATCATTACAAGCACTTAGATACAATCATTAAAAGCACACAGATACAATCATTACAAGCACACAGATACAATCATTTAAAGCACCAAGATACAATCATTTCAAGCACCTAGATACAATCATTGAAAACACCCAGATACAATCATTGCAAGCGCCCAGATACAATCATTGCAAGCGCTCAGAAACCATCATTGTAAGCACCCAGATACAATCATTACAAGCACACATATACAATCAGTTCAAGCACCCAGATACAATCATTGCAAGTGCCCAGATACAATCATTGCAGAGCCCAGATACAATCATTTTAAACACCAAGATACAATCATTACAAGCACTAAGATACAATCATAACAAGCATACAGATACAATCATTGCAAGCACCCAGATACAATCATTGCAGAGCCCAGATACAATCATTACAAGCACCCAGATACAATCATTACAAGCACCCAGATACAATCATTGCAAGCACCAAGATACAATCATTACAAGCACCAAGATACAATCATTACAAGCACCCAGATACAATCATTACAAGCACCCAGATACAATCATTGCAAGCACCCAGATACAATCATTACAAGCACCCAGATACAATCATTGCAAGCACCCAGATACAATCATTACAAGCACCCAGATACAATCATTACAAGCACCCAGATACAATCATTGCAAGCACCCAGATACAATCATTACAAGCACCCAGATACAATCATTACAAGCACCCAGATACAATCATTGCAAGCACCCAGATACAATCATTACAAGTACCCAGATACAATCATTACAAGCACACAGATACAATCATTTTAAGCACCCAGACACAATTATTAAAAGCACACAGATACAATCATTTTAAGCACCCAGATACAATTATTAAAAGCACCCAGATACAATCATTACAAGCACTTAGATACAATCATTGAAAGCACCCAGATACAATCATTGCCAACACCCAGGTGCCAGATGAAATTTCAGGCATGGGTAAAACTAATGAAAATGCCAGTCTGCTATGAAAGAATAGATATTCTCTGTACACCTTACCTGTACAATTTGACAATGATCCATAATATCTCCTCCACCAGTAATCAGCCAGTGAGGTGGAGCAGGAATCATAGCAATATTACTAGCCCCGTCTTTCATCTCCTGACCACGCCCTCCATGAAGCCTAAAATTATTAAAGATATCATAGTAATAGTACTAGCCACACCCTTCATCTCCTGACCTCCATGAAGACTAAAATTATCAAAAATTTACCATTTCAGAATTTTTTTTGAAATATTTGATTTCATCAAGATTATAATTGATCTATTAAGTACTGGTAAACAACCCTTGATTAACAAACACATTACCAGCAAATTTATGATTCCAAAAGAAAATTGTGATTTTTCATGAGTATGCTATATTTACAACTAGCATGCAAAACCTTAACTAACAATCTTAATTCAGAAAGAAGCAAAAGTAAGCGAAATTCAAGCTAAAGTTGGTCAATTGCTTACATTAATAAGCAATCCAAAAGTTAAGTGTAAAGTAAAAAATTTAATAATAATTTAATAACTTTCACAGCTTATAGGAAATGAAGTTGCACATATACGAGGGATGATCAAAAATAAACAGGACTGTGACTGTCAATTGAAGAATTTTCAACCTATCACGTATTGTTATCACACTTAATCGGAAAACAATACCTGTTATCTGATGCTATATCTAATCTGATAACGCAAATAGCTTGTCCGTAACAGCAAATTCAAACATGGTTACGCACACCTGGTGCAGTGTGTAAATTCGCTTTGACATCAGGCGCTTTATGCTGCGTATATTTTACAATATGGCACATTTAGATTTCAAAATATGCAAAAACGTCATGAACCATATCTTTGACGTTGTCAGTAAAAATGACTTCATTTAAACCATATTTATATTTGCAATCACAATTCAAACATCACTTGTTAAAGAAGTACTTGAGTTAAAACTATGTCGTCAGAATGTCTCGAAAATTGATCAATAAGAAAAATTTGTCAAAAGTAAGACGAGAAACTGTTTAAAACGTAGAAAAGGATTATGGCTATCAAGGGAAAAGTTCCAGGAAGCCACAGCATATTTTTTGATTAGCATAAAGGATTAAGGGTAATAGAGAAATAGAAAACAAGTAAGGGAGAGACAAAAAAAAAGAAATTTTCAAATTTTCAAGGACGTTGGTGACGACAATTGCCAAGACATTGAAAAATGACATTCGATTGACTGCGGACATTGTCAACGATCATCAACAGTAGCTACGGGACGGTGCAGTCAACTCTAAGGATTCTAAAATGATAACAGTTAATGTGTTAATTACATATATTGTATTCTTGGTTTACAATTGTATAAATTGTTTTCTTATTTTACATAGTAGTCTTATGGGGAAATTGTGTCAACAATTTAACAGTCAGTTTAAAGTCTGCTATGCATTTTATTCATATTAACCTAATGACAATTTTGTTCCGAGTTGTATTATTCTTTTATTTTTACGTATGTATGATGTATTATCATTCAGAAACATTATTTTACATTATTTCGAATATATAATATAGTTTATTGCATGTGCGATGTTTCCAACAATCAAGTTAAGGAAGGAAAGAACGGAAGTTTGCGTCATTACAGGAGCTCTTTATCATCATCCATTCTATTAAAATACAATATTTACCGACTTGTACAGAGATATATATAGGCCGTGGATCCGCCGCAACAACAACACGAGTGTACAACGTATTGTCCTACTCTGTAAATGAGTAAGAAGCTGCTCCGTTTAAGACAAAACGCTTGTGACATCGTTAACGTCAATTTTAATCTTATACCCTGCACATGCTTTGCTTTACATGTACTTGCCAATAATAGCATAATTTTTTTCTTTGTTAATATTTCTTGTTGGTATTTTTTGAATCATTCAGGGGATAGTTTCCAATTTATTTTCCGTGTATTTTTATGTAATTTCACTTAACAGGTAAAGAATCATTTACATAGTCCAGTTAATTTTATATCATCCCTTGTAACTTTAATGATATAATAATATAATATAATTAATTAATTATCTATTTTGTACAAAACCCTTTGTATCTGTGTAATGTAATTGTTGAATGTTACATACTGCAACTTTTTTTGTTTAAAGTCCTCTATGCTGACAAAAGTTGGTCGTCGAGAAACCTCTCTTTCTGTTTTATAATCTATGTTACGTTGTACCATTCTTGAAAAGTCAAGAATATACTTGTGACCAAGTGTGTTAAACTGAAGTTGACCATCAGGGTTGGCTATATACGCCTGCTCCAGTTCTGTACTGGATATATTAGATGCATATCCAACATTATTCTCCTGAAATTCATGTATTAAAGATACATAAGGATCAAAATGATCGAAATTCTTCACATGAAAATTGTAAATATCACTAAGTAACTAGATGAAGCACCTGCAGAAAATCTGTTATGATTCTTTATTACAACTATAATAAAGGAAACAGAAACCTTAAAACAGCCAACTTATTAAAATTTGGGAGGAATAATTGTTATCATTTAAATAACCATGTTTTTTTTCACAAAAGCATATCACAAATGTTAATCTTTGTCATGTGCCTTCCTCAAATACAATAATTGAAATAAACATAAAAACTTAAAATTACCTCGCCATACTTTCTCCATTGTCCCAACTGATCTTTCCAATACCACACCCATACAGTAGTCAGTGGTTGACGTTCAAATTCTACTGATGATGATGTTGACAATCTACAAATATCATACTTCTTCTGGTCTATATCAGCACCAACCATTGACTTGAAGATTATTTTTACACTGTAAATATATAAAAATATATTAACTACATAGTTACAGTTCAGAATACACCCACCTTTATAACTATAAGTTCAACCAGTGGTCTGGAGCATTGTTAATTTATTTGTAAGCTCATGGTTGCAAGTTCGAATCCCCAAAAGGGTAAGATTTTAAAAAGTTATCAACAAATTAGGGCTTGTTCCCTGGAATATGTTACAAACAACCAAAATTGTTTCTGAATTAAATCAAATGGGAGACGATTTTTCAAGAGTGAAAAAACAAATCATCAGTTTTTTAATTTGCACTCAAGCAACAATTTTCAGCGGAAATGGAGGGAAAGGTCAGAACCAACTAATGCTTCAATACCATGCATAGCTTCTGTACTGATCAGGGGAGTTAACTTCTGCATGTACTGATCAGGTGAGTTAACTTCTGCATGAACTGGTCAGGGGAGTTAACTTCTGCATGAACTGGTCAGGGGAGTTAACTTCTGCATGTACTGGTTAGCGGAGTTAACTTCTGCATGTACTGGTCAGGGGAGTTAACTTCTGCATGTACTGATCAGGGGAGTTAACTTCTGTATGAACTGGTCAGGGGAGTTAACTTCTGCATGAACTGGTCAGGGAGTTAACTTCTGCATGAACTTGTCAGGGGAGTTAACTTCTAAATGTAGTGGTCAGGGGAGTTTACTTCTACATGTAATGGTCAGGGGAGTTAACTTCTGCATGAACTGGTCAGGGGAGTTAACTTCTGCATGTACTGGTCAGGGGAGTTAACTTCTGCATGTACTGGTCAGGGGAGTTAACTTCTGCATGTACTGGTCAGGGGAGTTAACTTCTGCATGAACTGGTCAGGGGAGTTAACTTCTGCATGAACTGGTCAGGGGAGTTCATTTCTGCATGTACTGGTCAGGGGAGTTCATTTCTGCATGTACTGGTCAGGGACGTTAACTTCTGCATTAACTGGTCAGGGGAGTTAACTTCTGCACGAACTTGTCAGGGGAGTTAGCGGTCAGGTGAGTTAACTTCTGCATGAACTGGTCAGGGGAGTTAACTTCTGCATGAACTGGTCAGGGGAGATCATTTCTGCATGTACTGGTCAGGGACGTAAACTTCTGCATGTACTGGTCAGGGGAGTTAACTTCTGCATGAACTGGTTAGGGGAGTTAGCTTCTGCATGAACTGGTCAGGGGAGTTAACTTCTGAATGAATTGGTCAGGGGTGTTAACTTCTGCAAGTACTGGTCAGGGGAGTTAATTTCAGCAGACGGTTTTGTCATATTCTTGACAGACAGAGGATTTACAAGTTGAAACAATTATAACGAGTACTGTACAATGTAGTAAACACTCACAAATATGTAGTTGTTTTATTTTTTAGCATTTCTATGAAACAGCATTCATGAAATTGATAACTTAATATAGATCTTTATTTTCAACAGTTTTTTCCCCGCTGTTTACTTAGAAATAGCATCAAAGTACATTTATTGTTGTTGCTATGGGAAACAATGGCATATTATATATGCGATATCAGGGACTACCTTGGACTGAAAATTTAGGGAAAAGTGACTTCTACCTTAAGGAAAAATACGGAGAAGTTTTGAAATTTAGGGAGAAGTGATCATCAAATTGAGTTATATCATTGGATTTATTTCTAATTTTATTTCACAAAATATACATGTACACCTTAATATGTACATGCATATAAAATATACATGTATATATGGCACGGAAAATAAACAAATGTGCATTTGAAAATCACTATGATGATATTTAATCAAGTACTTACTACTAGTTGCTCAATAAAATTTATTTAAGCATTTGCTTTACATCAACACTTTTTAATAAATTTTTTTTAGGTTCAACAGTTTTTGACTATAACTTTTAAATGTAATTAAATAAAAAGGAAAGTTCTTTAAATTCATAATAATTATCCAAATTCTATCAATTTACATCAGTTTTAATGATGAATATTACTATCATAAATGTAATGTTGATGGGATATTGTAAATCAAACAAGACATATAGGGAAAATTGTAAATCAAACAAGACATAAAGGGGACATTTCATAGAGATTTTAGGGCGACGAGAATTTCACTTTTCCGATCATATAGGGCGAATTGAGAATTTTTGCGGCGAAGTTTTCGCCTGACTTCGCCCTTAACGCAGTCCCTGGATATCATCAAAAAACTGAATGGTTTCTGGCTAGTAAATATGTCATTCTATCATCATAAATGATAATTTCCTTAAGCAGGGTATGTTACGGTCAATAACACACCTGTGACCTACCTTCATTACTTTAAATAACAGCATCAGGGAATGAATCTTTGGCTCAGTGGTCTACAAAATTGTGTGATTTTTTCTGATGAAATTGCATTTATCTCGTTTTGAACTAAAAATGTTCTTAAGAACATATTTATTGATCCTTTTAATTTGTTCATATTTCAAGCAAGAGTATTGACCATGTACTAATTATTCAGACTTTAATACAACAGTCCACCTCAAGTATATAACTCATTGACACTCAGATATTCTAACCTATTTCCTATATCCATGTAATATTCCTGGTTGTTAGGGTCACTATAAGTCAGCTCCATCTCCAAGTTTACATCTCTAGGCACTGTTTTCCACTCATTGTCACCTTGAATTTTATATAACCACTGATATGGAAGGTCACCATGGAAATTGCGACAGGAATCACCAAACGCACAACGTCCACGAAGGTAAAAGAAACAGATAACTTGATGTGAAGTTTGGTCAGTGGAAGTTTCCCTGCTCAAGCCTGGTCTGCCTGAAATTTAACACAAAAAAAATGTTTTCAAAACACATGTCCTTGAAAGCACAAAATTTAAGATCATGGTCATCCAGAGATTAATTAATTAACTTACAGACACGAAATACAGCCCATTTCTGGGGATTTATCTTATGTATTTCAATACTCACATCTTGCTTGAGTCAGAAACTCTGAAAACATTAATTTAATTATTGTCATTAAATTCAGGAAGGTGAGACTTATCCAGTGATTTTCTGACTAGTGATTTTCTAGGAATAAACAAGAGCACATGTTAAAGTGAATGTTTAATGCTGGAAGGTGGAGCATCTATTTAGTCTTACATTCAGAATGACAATGGCCAATGACATGCTTGACAGACCTTGCTTGGCATTTACCACTACCATCCATGAACAGTCTCAATACAAAAACCATGAATGCAACATTTTCAATCATGCTGTCTTGTGTGCTCTTCAATGTTTTTTTTTTCATTTACAAACCTGTAGCAGCTGCTGCCATTCTCTGTGCTGATAGAGGACGTGGTAGTCTCTGTGTTACCTGGGAAGAAGGTTGCCGCTGTCCTGAGGCTGGTCGTGACAATCTTTTCATTGGCTGGGGAACCCCAGGGGGAGTTTCACCATGCAACTGATACTGTTTATCTCTTGGTAAAGGTGGTTTTGGAAGTCCTGGTTAAAATTTCACAAAGTGAAAATTCTGAATTTTACAGACAATTCTTCTTTACTATAAGATTAAACCTAATTCAGTAGAAAGTAGTTTAATTTCATAATTTAAAAGAGAGGGCTTTTTCTCGTTTTCAGGTATTAAGCACTTCTACTATTATATTTCAAAAGTTCATGGAGCCTTGTAAAAGCCTGAAGAACCTATTTTGTTTTGAATTAGCCATTGTTTGCAGGGATTTCAATACTAGAATTTAACATCAAACAATACCTTTTTACTGTATCTATATCTATACACTGTAAATTTCATTTATAAGATCATTTTAGTCTAAATAGCATAACAAAGACTTAAACAAATGAATAAACCTGGTAGAAGTGCATATGCTTGTTTATTTGATTGATGGGTTGTACATCGCACCAACACAGTATATGTAGGTCATATGGTGACTTTCCAGCTTTACTGGTTGAGGAAGACCTCAGGTGCCCTTCTGCGCATTATTTGATGAGTGCTTCCCCAAGCACCTAAGTAGAACCACCAACTTTCCGTAAGCTAGCTGAATAGTTTCCTCACATTAAAGAATCCAAAGTCCCTGTTGGGATTCAAACCTACAGTGGTGAGGGGCAAGCGGTTTAAAGTTAATGACCTTAACCACTCAGCCACATCACCCCAACTTCATATGTATTCCAGTTCTAAATTCTGGTCAGAGCTTGATATTTTGACAGCAGGTTATCTGATGCCAAAGTCTTTCTACCAACATTACTACACATGAGGCACTTTGTGTGAAATAAACCTAAAATAAAAGGTAAAATGGGAAATAGCTTACCTGATGGAATATCCTGTCTTCTCTTTGCTCTTCCTTAATAAATAACACAATACATTGTATGAGAGTCAGATTAATGACAGTGTTTCAACTTCAATAAACAAAACAATCTTTTTAAATGATTCACAACTTTTTTGAAGAACAAGGACTGAGTCAAAAGACTTTTTTTTATCAGTTTTGGATAGTTCAGCTAAAGCAAAGTCAAAAGAGTGGCATAAATGTGCAAAACAATTCAGCAAAAATCCTTGATATCCCTAATAGAAATCTTATTACCCTGTTATGGCAGGGCAAAAATGTATGAAGTAAAAGGGTCTTAACTCCATCTACATAAATATAGTATTATATATATACTACTTCACAAATCCATGAAACATATTCAAATCAAAAACTTACTACTCCTAACTGGTTGATTAATGTCATCACTGTCTTCTGAATTAGAATTCCTGGGGTGATCTTCTGACTGTAGACTTAAACCCATCATTGCTGTATTCATATGATAGGATCCCACACTACTACCGTCATTCCCTGAAGATGACATTGCTTCACGTAAATCTACTAAAATTTCTTTCGGTGTCCTCTTTGTATTAATTCCATGCTTTTCAAGGATATCTTTAACATATCTGTCAAGTATATTGTGGCTTCTCCGACATTTCTGGCCAAATCTGCAGCTGCTATTAATGTAATGTTTACAAATATGCAGATTTGGGCAAAGCTTTCCTGCTGCTGTGTATCTACAACCTCCTTCAACATTATAAAATTTACAAATTTTAGGAGCAGTGACTGAAGTTCTGCTTTCTGTCTGGCTGAAAAGGTACTTCAGATCATCAGCAGATACGCCATCAAGATAATTTTCTTTCAAAATCTTCATATTATGCGATGTTGTCAGATCATGCCCAAAAGTGCACTGTCCTTCAAACTGACATTTTCCCGATAGTAAGTAAAACTTGCAGATATGCAAACCAGAACAAAAAGGAATTGTTCCAGGACAGGTTTTGTTTTTAGAGCAATGAATTTCACAAACAGAAACTTTTGTTATCTGTTTGACAAAACACTCTCCGTCATCACACCATTCAAAATTACCAGGATTTCCCAGGACTACATTGTGCAGCTCATCAACCTGTACTCCCCTAAAATATCTGAGAATTTCATGCAATGTTAAGGGCTTGCGCTCTCTGGACAAAATAATATTTACATTCTTTATGATGTGTATCTCTCGCTTGGTTTTTGGAATGATGGCATATGCACACATTTTTAAAATTGTAAGAAACACACATCTACATTAGTAAGTTCTAGGTTGTTAATATAGTGGAAAGATAAGTATCATTTTGTAGTATTTGCATTAATATGTAAAGTTAACTAACTAGCAACGGCATTCTCAGATTTTGATCTGGTAAATTGAAACCGAAAGTAGAAATAGATCTACACCATTGCTGAATTATGGCAACAGTAAGATTTCTTAAAGAAAATTCGCACAACAAATGTTTAAATATCATTGAATATCCCACTAATAATAACTGTGCAAGTTTATATGTTTGTGTCCTCCATAAATTTTAGGAAATGTAAATTGGTAATTTTCGAAAAATTACCTCGCTAGAACCTGTGCATTTTCATTCCGTACTAGCAAGTATAACACCCGTTACCAGGACGGTTTTGTTTCTGTCCCAAACAAAATCGCCCCGATGCAAATGTCGGTCCAAGACGATTCGACCCTTTATTTCTATATATATATATTTTGTATATTGTGTGCTCTTTGTTTAAGTATGAATAAAAAATCTACATAAAATATTGGATACGTTTTAAAATTCGCCCTGCTAGCCTGCCTGGAATGACAGACTATTCTCTCCCTTACCAGTTCCTGCCCCTGACGGTTCTCTCCCAAACCATTTCCTCCCCTGACGGTTCTCTCCCAAATTTGAAATAAGCAGACAGTTCTCCCCCAATCTTATTTTTATAAGTTATCATTTTAGTTTTGACTTAATCTATTAATAACATTTCTTAATGAAGATTATGTAAAGAATGTGTTTGATCTTAAGTGCATTTTATGTTTATCTGAAAAGTGTTTGTAAATTTAACACCTTTTTTAGGTATTTTAATCCTATCAACACCTTTATGTGAGAGATTAAGATAACTGGACAGTGATTGATATACACCTGCAATTATGTTAAGGTCAAGTGATATTTATTTATTTGTTAAATAGCAAATAACATGGTAACAAGTATGTTCTAGAAAATGAATAAGCAACAACTGGTATGCAATCACATTTCACAAAATCGATTAAAGGAAATGTAGACATTCACTTGAAACAATATTATAAGACCAAATAATTACTAAAAATATTTAGTCCTCAACATCTTTTCACAGCTATTTTAATCTAATCAACACCTTGATTCTTGAGTAATGAATTAATAAACACCTTAATTATCTCTGACAGCAAACTTAATGCACATGTGTATTGAACACCTTTCTTCATTATACAAAAATATGACATTTGGGTATAAAAATGCATAAATTTATCATTTTTTCTTATAAATTTTATTCTTATTTATTAAAAAAAAAAATTAATAAAATAAATACAACACAATATAGTTAATACCTAATGATTATCCCAATCAAGTAAATGATTCATTTTAATTATTTTCAATGACTAAACACATTAAAAAGTATACATTAGATCTTATTTAAAAAAATCAGAATAATTAATTATTAAGCTAAAACATTAATTTTCTTTTCTAATTTATATCAACTTACCGTAACCCATATATTAAACATCTAAATACTTCAATGATTTTTTTTTCTAATTTATATCAATAATAATTTATCAATTATTTGACATCTAAATACTTCAATTTAAAAATATTTTTTTCTAATTCATATCAATTTATATTAAACTTACCCATTATTTAACATCTAAATACTTCAATAATAATGCATTAATAAAAATAACAATGTGGAGGGACTGTCTGCTTATTTGCAAATATGCAGACGGTTCTCCCCCAAAATAGGGAGAGAACTGTCAGGGAGGAAACGTCAGGGGAGGAACTGGTAAGGGAGAGAATAGTCTGACTACCCCTGCCTGCAGGCCTGCCTACCTATATCCATTGCGTCGGACCTAGTAGCCAAAATATATTGGCGTGCCAAAGCTAGATTCTGGGGTGTTTTTCTTGGTCAGAATCTCGCTTCTAGAGGGCAGATCTATATTGCCCATACACAAAATATCACAATAAGCTGGACAAGGGACATAGACTATGCGCGTCACTAACTAGTAAGACGGATAAAAAACAGGTATAAAAGCAGAATAACAATTTTAAAAGGATAAAAACAAGGCAGCAGTTCTTTATTTTAGTTTGAGACTTTTTCACAACAAACATTTCTTGTCTTATTAAAGAACATTTATAATCCTTGCAATCTTATTTGTGCAAATCACTATAAAACAAAATCAATATCATTTCAATATAAGTTAAGTGATTTTCCAGGATATTTATTTTTTATTGAGCGAAATGACACAGATATAAATCACATAATTCACAGACAGTGAATCCATTGATTTTAACAAATTTTATTCTAGAACTAATCATTAAAAAATCAGTATTTAATCACATTGGATTAACTAAAACAGCCCAAAACCGTTTCATTTTGCAAGAAGGTCAAAATTTATGATGTGATAAAATATATAACTTGACAGTTTTAACATTACGCCTTTCATAATTGCAAAAAATCTTTAATGTTAATTTTAATCTTTTTCTCTTATCATATTCACATTTATGAATCGCATATACGAAAAATGATAAAAGTACATGTACATGTATATAAAAAGATCATAACAGAAAAAACATAAACCGTTATTTGCCATACTCATTGAAAATCTTATAGAAAATAACACATTTTAAACGGTAACATAAACAATTATTTTTAAGATTTGTGCTTCCTTGGACTTCGGGATTTTTATTTTCTGTTTTTCATTTTACCAACTTAATCAATCACAAATCAGAGTTTAAATGGAAACAATTGAAATGTCGCTGTTCATACCTTTGTAGACAAATTATATAAACAGATTAAATAGAACTTAGTAGGGAGATGTCAGATAATTATTTGTAATGCTTTCTTCCTTTTCTTTCGTTCAGTCCCTAAAAACAGCTCAGATTTCGATTTCGATGGTATAGGTGTGTAATAGATGAAAGGATCTCTGTCATTTCAGATATTCCGGATTCGACTCTAAGACTTGCCCAACGTGCTAGTACTTGCTTCGTGTTATACGTCTATGTTTACACCGAAAAGACGGCGGAACAAATACCAGGCAAAATAAAGTGATAAATGAAGTCTCTCCACATGTGTCAGTTTGACCATATCAAGACCATGCAAAATTAAGCTTGTGCTACAATTTTAACAACATTGGTAGAGGTCCACTTTATGATACTGCCTGTAAAATTACTTAGCTCGGGGTCCTAAAGTCTTTGAAGATGCTGAACGGTTTTTCAAATTGCCTTTGGCCAAGTATGATTCCTCAAAGTTTGATCAGGGAGGAGTATTTGAAACGGACAAAATACAAAAAGCAGCATACAAAAAATTCATTCTCTGACCATCTGTTACATGTGCTTTAAATGATGTAAAAACAATTGCATGTACGTAAATATATTTATTCAACAGGTTGACAACGCCAACTATCGAGGAAATGTCCAAAAGAGTACTACAAGGGACATTATTTTATTGATTAAATCCGTATTTTAATGCGCACAACACTTTAAAAATCCTGTACTCTAATCTGCACAAATTGACGCCGCCAACAACCACCGTTAACACCGTGAAATTATGATACAAAAAATGTAGATGGATAGATTTTTGTTTTATTCGAGATATCCCTATGCTTAAGTTTGCGAAACAGATATTTAATCTCAGTCGTGCACTATATCAAATGGCGGATAACTTCCGCATTTAGAAATAAAAACGAAAGTAGCAAGTATTGAAAGCACAAAACAGATCATAGTTTAAAAAGGAAATGTAAGTAACTTTTCTTTACTGTTATGAATTTATTAATCTTTTCATACTTTTATTGTATATCTAGAAAAGAAGTTAAATTCGAAGTTAAAGTACGCGGTATACTAGTATGTGTTTATTTAAGATGCATTACTTTCATAAGACAGGACAATTCTTTTCTTTACAAGCACCCAATAAAGTTATTCAATTACCGAACTGACGGCGATTTACAGTGTTCATTTTTATCTTTACCTAACAAATGTCACATATTTGCCCGGGTTGATGAACGGGCGAACGCTATGAGGAAATAATAAGCTTAACACGAAATTTGAAACTGTTTTTAATAGCATCGACTCTATAGTGTCGATCTATAGCTGAACAAAATGTAAAGCAGAAATCAGGTAGCCTAGCTCTATATGGTTTTCGAAACATAATATGTTGTCTACCACCAATATTAATACGGGTTTTACTTCTAGTATCTTCTGGAAGCGTAAGTATTAGTTTCCGTATAAAATATGTTTTTACATATGAACGTTTAATTAGTACTTGAAATAAGGAAGAGTGAAGTGCAGTGGCATTCACGATGCAAACGTATATTTTTATCTTTTGCAGTGTGATTTGAACAATGAATAGTTTATAAAGTCAGCGTAAATCAAACTTTCGACTTGTTTTATCGACCGTCTGATAAAAACACAGTTTTATCTGAATGTTTGTGTTGTCGTTACTCTGTGTATTTATTCAGCTACAGATAAAACAATAAATCATTATATAGGACATGCTACTACGTGGTTTAAGATTTAAACAAAAACAAGAAGTATCTTGAAAAAAAGATACTCGACCGAAGTAAAACTGATTTTACTTGCGTTTGTAAAGTCGGTAGGTCTTGCAGTCGAAATATCGAGACTATTTACTCCTTACCTGTTTTACAGTATTTTCAATTTGTATTGTACATGTGCTTAATTTTTACATTTATTTTTACAAAGTTAACCACTCTGCCAGAGCCACCCCTACCCCTGTTCCATGTAATTTATAACTAATAGCAAGCAGCAAAGATCGGGGACGCCACCATAAACAAAACATAATCTGATCGAATATCGTACTCAACATTTTCGCGGAATTTGTATTTACCCTAATCTATATCGTTTTAATGTAATGAATGTCATTTTAGATGAAAGCGGAAGTAGATAAGCATAACATGAATGAACCTCTTAACTTTTTAAAATGTCTTATATATTCTAACTAAAAACATAACAAAATAAATTTATTTTTAATTATATACATATGAATGAAAATGCTAAAGTTATCATGGTTTGTATTCTTGTATTGTATTATTTTTTCTTAAATAAACGGGCCTTAAACGTGGTTCAAAAAAAAAAAGCATAACAAAGTACTTATATTTTAATTGACAGTTAGATCTAAGAAGGCTTAAAAGTAGTATATGGGTCTCTTTAGCGTCACGACTGCGCATGCGCGGCGGCCATTTTGTTTTATATAAATAGTACCACATTTACATAGAAGAAATGACCTTACTACACATGCGCGGCGGCCGTGTTGAATAACAGCCGCGCGGCGGCCATTTTATCTTCTTTTTTAAGAATGACATCATCACGTTATAGAAATAGAAATAAAAAATGTTTCCCGGAAGTATACGGAGCTGACTTGTATACACGATCTTAGGGCTTGAATCGCGGACATTGAAGGTCAGGTCTTCGGCCCTAGACGGAGAGATAAATATCATCATTTATAAAAGAAATGTCAGTAAATAAATACCTGCTTAACATTTTAATTAATAAAAGAGTAGAATCAAAAGGAAAAAATACAAATAGCTTATGTTTTTTAATATGGTCAAAATAAATAATATACATTGAATAAAAATAGTACTTGTTTTCTTCTAGGTGGTCCGAAACCAAATGACACAAATCATTAGTGTATTATTTTTATATGCTCTGATCACGAGTGTAAAGTCCCCACAATGTATGGCGTGTGTTTATTTAGGGACGGAAACACTAACAATGGCCTATTGAAATGTTAAAGTTAATCCCTTTAAAGTAGCCACTCGGTCTGGCGTATGTTTATTTAGGGACGGATATGCGGACAATGCTCCATTCAACTGTCAAAGTTTATCCGTATAAAGTAAAAGCGGGTTAGCAATAAGCTATTGAAGCATAATTTTAAACATATTTTGGAAAAGAAATGCCAACATGTTTTGAAAACTGATCATCACGAATGTGCAAAATAATAAAAAAACAACTATTATTAATGGTCACTAAAACCGAACAAAAATACAATAGAAAAAGCGTTTTTCGTCTTTTGTGCAACACTTTACGATATACATTTTGATTTTTTCGCATCAAATGATAGGCCTGACAGAATGCTTTAAAATAAACCATAGGTTCTCGATTCGATTTTTAGCCGTTTTCGAGTAATGGCCAATTAGCGGTTTTTAAACCATTTTTTTAAAGTTCATAAAACTCTGAAATAAGCGGAGAATTGTCATTTTACAAGGGATGATCAAAAATTAACCGGACTTTGTAAATTATCCTTTACCTGTTAAATGAATTTACATAAAAATACACGGAAAATAAATCGGAATTTATCTCCTAAATGATACAAAAAATACCAACAAGAAATATTAACAAAGAAAAAAGTTATGCTGTTATTGAAGTGTACATGTCAAGCAATGCGGCGCACGGTATAACTTTAAAATTGACGTTAACGACGTCACAAGCGTATTGTCCTTAACAGAGCAGCTTTTTACGCATTCACGGACTAGGCCAATACGTGGTACAGTCATATTGTTGATGCGGCGGATCCACTGCCTATATATATTTCTGTACAAGTGGGTATCATATTGTATTGTAATAGAATAAATGGTGATAAAGAGCTCCTGTAATTACGCAAACTTCCGTTATTTCCTTCTGTAACTTGATTGTTGAAAAAATCGCACATGCAAATAACTATATTATGTACTACAAATAATGTAAAATAATGTTGCTGAATGATAATGTATCATACATACAAAAGAAATAACAGAATAATACAACTATGATCAAAAATTGTCATTATTTTAAAATAAATAAAAACGCATAGCCGATTTGAACAGTGACTGTTAAATTGTTGATACAATTTCTCCATAAGACTACTGCGTAAAATAAGAAAAATAATTGATACAATTGTAAACCAAGAATACAATATATGTAATTAATGCATTAACTATTATCATTTTTAAAATTCCTTAGAGTTGACTGCACCGTCCCGTAGCTACTGTCGAACATCATTGACAATGTCCGCAGTCAATCGACTGTCATTTTTCAACGTCTTTGCGATTGACGTCACCAACGTCCTTGAAAATTTCCTTTTTCTGTCTCACCCTTACTTGTTTTCTATTTCTCTATTATCCTTTTCTTAATCCTTTATGCTTATCAAAAAATATGCTGTGGCTTTCTGGAACTTTTCCCTTGATAGCCATAATCTTTTTCTACTTTTTAAACATTTCTCGTCTTACTTTTGACAAATTTTTCCTAATGATCGATTTTCGAGACATTCCGACGACATAGTTTTAACGCGAGTATTTCGTTAACATTGTGACGTTTGAATTGTGATTGTAAATATAAGTATGGTTTAAATGAAGTCATTTTTACTGACAACGTCAAAGATATGGTTCATGACGTTTTGGTGTATTTTGAAATCTAAATGTGCCATATTGTAAAATACACGCAGCATAAAGCGCCTGATGTCAAGGCGAATTTACGCACTGCGCCGGGTGTGCGTTACCATGGTTTTTGAATTCGCTGTTACGGACAAGCCATTTGCGTTATCAGATAAGATATAGCATCAGTTTACAGGTATTGTTTTCCGATTAAGTATGATATATAACAATAAGTGATAGGATGAAAATTCTTCAATTGTCAGTCACAGTCCGGTTTATTTTTGATCATCCCTCGTACGCATGAGTGATTTTGACTTCCAGTATGAACTTTACTATCAACAGCGTCTGAAAGTACTCTTGAATACCTTTAATTTGATACCAAGATGGATAAAATCGACCTATAAATAAGGACGCCACACTCGTTTGAATATTTTCAAACCATTTAGTGCAATAACGCTTTATCTAACATCGGTGGTTAAAATACACTAAGTCTATATCTGTAATATCTCAGTAACCCATAATGATAGACCCATAAACCTATACATTTTTCTGAATCTATTCATCGATATCTTTTTAACGGTATATAAATTAAAGGGTTTTGTAAACTTTGAAAATTTGGGTTTAAAAATCGCTGTTACGTAATAACTCTGTAACAGTTGAAAATCGAATCGACAATGGGGGTGTAAATTAAAGGTATTGAACTGTTCTTTCAATTGGTAGTCAACAATTTAAAATCATATCGAATTCGGTTGCTCTAGTAACCAAAATATATATTTTTTACGTATGAGTGATTTTGACTTCCAGTATGAACTTTACTATCGCCAGCGTCTGAATGTACTCGTCAAGACCTTCATTTGATACCAAACATGACTATGATTTGTTCATAAACGAAAAAGTTTCGCGCGTTTTTCCGCATGAGTGATTTTGTCTGCCATATTGAGACTCTCCTATCTCAGAAATAGTAATAGATAGATCCATATAATAATACATTTTCTGTATCTACTGGCAGAGATCTTTCAAACGGCATATAAATCTAAGGGTTTTATGAACTTTAAAAAAATGGTTTAAAAACCGCTAATTGGCCATTACTCGAAAACGGCTAAAAATCGAATCGAGAACCTAGGGTTTATTTTGAAGCATTCTGTCAGGTCTATCATTTGATGCGAAAAAATCAAAATGTATATCGTAAAGTGTTGCACAAAAGACGAAAAACGCTTTTTCTATTGTATTTTTGTTCGGTTTTAGTTACCATTAATAATAGTTTTTTTTTATTATTTTGCACATTCGTGATGATCAGTTTTCAAAACATGTTGGCATTTCTTTTCGAAATTTGTTTAAAAAAATGGTTTAAAAACCGCTAATTGGCCATTACTCGAAAACGGCTAAAAATCGAATCGAGAACCTAGGGTTTATTTTGAAGCATTCTGTCAGGTCTATCATTTGATGCGAACAAATCAAAATGTATATCGTAAAGTGTTGCACAAAAGACGAAAAACGCTTTTCCTATTGTATTTTTGTTCGGTTATAGTTACCATTAATAATAGTTGTTTTTTTATTAATTTGCACATTCGTGATGATCAGTTTCCAAAACATGTTGGCATTTCTTTTCCAAAATATGTTAAAAAAATGGTTTAAAAACCGCTAATTGGCCATTACTCGAAAACGGCTAAAAATCGAATCGAGAACCTAGGGTTTATTTTGAAGCATTCTGTCAGGTCTATCATTTGATGCGAAAAAATCAAAATGTATATCGTAAAGTGTTGCACAAAAGACGAAAAACGCTTTTTCTATTGTATTTTTGTTCGGTTTTAGTTACCATTAATAATAGTTGTTTTTTTTATTATTTTGCACATTCGTGATGATCAGTTTTCAAAACATGTTGGCATTTCTTTTCCAAAATATGTTTAAAATTATACCCCAGTGGTAAACTGATACTTCAAAAGCTTATTGCTTACCTGCTTTTACTTTAGACGGATAAATTTTGACAGTTGAATGGAGCATTGTCCGCATATCCGTCCCTAAATAAACATACGCCAGACCGAGTGGCTTCTTTAAAGGGATTAACTTTAACATTTCAATAGGCCATTGTTAGTGTTTACGTCCCTAAATAAACACACGCCATACATTGTGGCGACTTTACACTCGTGATCAGAGCATTTAAAAATAATACACTAATGATTTGTGTCATTTGGTTTCGGACCACCTAGAAGAAAACAAGTACTATTTTTATTCAATGTATATTATTTTTTTGACCATATTAAAAAACATAAGCTATTTGTATTTTTTCCCTTTTGATTCTACTCTTTTATTAATCAAAATGTTAAGCAGGTATTTATTTACTGACATTTCTTTTATAAATGATGATATTTATTTATCTCTCCGTCTAGGGCCGTGGACATGACCTTCAATGTCCGCGATTCAAGCCCTAAGATCGTGTATACAAGTCAGCTCCGTATACTTCCGGGAAACATTTTTTATTTCTATTTATAACGTGATGATGTCATTCTTAAAAAAGAATCCAAAATGGCCGCCGCGCGTCTGTTATTCAACACGGCCGCCGCGCATGTGTAGTAAGGTCATTTCTTCTATGTAAATGTGTTACTATTAATATCAAACAAAATGGCCGCCGCGCATGCGCAGTCGTGACGCTAAAAGAGACCCATATACTACTCTTAAAGTTTCTAAATGAAACTGTTTCGGTATGAATACCTTACATTGACGTATAAATTAAGGTATGATCCCCGTAATGCACTACCTCCGCTTTAAAGAGTATTTAGATAGAATAAAATTACTGGCAGCTGCATTTGGATCTGAGGAGTCAACCTTTTTTTCTTTCTTTTTTTTCTTCTTTTTATATTTTAAGTATGTCTCAGATCCCTTGTGTAAAGAAAAAAAGTGTTTAATTCTAATGAAATGATTATTATTAGTATTTTTGGGTAAACAAGGACAACATTGTTGCAAAATTTGAAAGAGATGTGGGCATGATAGTTATGCATTTAGAAGATTTTCTATGGGCAATATCTGGAAAATATCTGGATATCTTATCATCTTTAGTGACATTGACCTTGCAAATATTAACCTAAATTACATGTGCCACACTTGTAGTAATGATAATTATCATTTGTGTTACAATCCATTAATTAATAAATAACTTAATGGTCTCCGTACACAATCTTTGACTTCTCTATGTGACCTTGACTTTGGTAGCAGGGACCTGGATTGTGTGCGTAATAAGCCTCACAATGGTGAAAATTTGTGCCAAGTTACATTAAAGTCCCCCGATGAATGCAGAAACATTTTTCAATGACCTCAAAGTGTGACATTAACCTTTAACCTAGAGACCTGGTTCATGCACATGACACTGCTTGTCATAGCGGTGAACAATTCTATGAAGTTTCATTAAAATCCAACAATGCACGGGGGAGATATGCTCTGGACACAATTTCTATATTTGATCATCTTTAGTGACCTTGACCTTGCATATATTAACCTAAATTATATGTTTCACACCAGTTGTCATGATAATGACCATTGGTGTTCCAATCCCCCAATAAATGATGACTAAATGGTCCGAATAAACATTTTCATATTTTATCTGTACTTTGACTCCTATATGTGACCTTGACCTTAGCTTTTGCACGCGACATTCCGCCTTACAATTTTGAACATTTGTGCTAAGTTGTATTGAAATCATTTTATGCATGTAGAAGTTTTGCGATGGACTAGCGTTTTTCAATGACCACTGAGTGTGACCTTGACCTTTGACATAGAGACCTGGTTCATGCGCATGACACTGCTATGAAATTTTATTAGAATCCCTCCATATGTGTAGGAGATATGCTCTGTACAAAATCTCTATATCTTATCATCTGAAGTGACCCTGACCTTGTATATGTTAACCTAAATCACATGTGTCACACCAAATTTTTTAAGCAGTGTAAAATGTTGTAAAATGTTAAATGGGAGGGAAAAAATATCCGAGAAATTCTATTCCGAAACTTCTTTTGATTATTTTAAATTTTAGACGTTTTGCATTTCAGAAAAATCTTTTTTATTTTTTAACTAATGGCCAATTTAGAATGGCCAATAAGATGATTTCAGTTTGTGATTTTAAAACGACCAATGGAAATCAAACTTATATTCAGTTCGTCCCTGTAAATTTTACTAACTCAGACGGACTTTTTCCGAAAAACACTGTAACTTTAGATAATGTAATAATGTATAACGAATGTATATCTTTGTCATTCAAAGGAAAATAAAGTCTATTTCGTTAAAAATCATGGATTGAATTATAAACAACATAACGATTAAATATAAATGTATTTAATTTGTTTTAATTTGTTGCGCATGAAAGAGTACACATCTGTATAATGATGTTTAATTTTGAATATTTGTGTTAAAATATCTTAATTGAAAAGGCTTCGCAATAAAAATGGAAGGTCTATGTAGAATGTATTTTCCCCGCTTTTTAACAAACTTATGAATTTAAACATACTAGGTCTTTGTGTGCATATTTCTTACACACATTTTTTCCTTAAATTTTATAAGCGTCGCATGCAAGCACATAATGAAATTCATCTTCCAAGTCATTTTTTGAACACATTTAACACTTTCCTTCTCCCAACTAATATCTCTGTCTCCTCTTTTCAATATTTAACTTATGAGATAAATGTCTTAGCTTTGTGAGGGCATGCTTATAATTTTGATTGTCTAAAATTAATAAATATGGAGGCAATTCAAAACGTTCTTTAATTTCCTTGAATAGAATAACATTAGTGCACTCGAACTTTGCACGCCTTCTTTCCACAGGTAAATGTATATCCTTTAAACGTAACTATTTTAACTAATTTCAAGAAATACGGAAACATTGATGATCGAGTCTCGAAATAACCAAACGTCGGGGTAGCCAGATTCTTGAAGTAGTATTCTGACGTTTGTTAACCAGTTTGTTTTGCCATTTTCACACCCTTTTAACATTTCATGATCAATATAAAGCGTATATAGTATTTGGTTTGTGTTAAAACTATTCATAAGTTGAAACCAGTACTTAAAAATCCGTAGTTTCTATATATCATAAGAGGATAACTTCCGGTTTCTCCATAAAGAGCTAAATTGTTTGTTGTCATTTTAACATTCAGCGTTTTTATGTCCCCGAAGGGAGGCATAATATAATCGCACCGCCTTTCTGTCCGTCTGTGCCACTTCATTCGTGTCCGGACTTTCACTTTGTCATACATTGAGGGATTTTAAAATAACTTGGCACAAATGTGTACCACATCAAGACGATGTGTCGCGTCAAAGGTCAAGGTTTCATTACCATTTTGAAGTTCACTTTAGCACAATAAGCGTTTATAGGTACACACATTCGTGTCCGGGCTGTAACTTTGTCATATATAGAAGAATTTTAAAATAACTAGGCATAAATGTCTACCATATCAAGACGACATGTTGCGACAAAGACCCATATGTCCCTACCTTCAACATCAAGGTCACACTTATATCTTGAAGGTACTCATTCTCTCGAGAAGAGTTTGAAGAAACACATTCCTGTCCGGACTGTACTTGAAATGCATGGAAGGATTTTAAAATCACTTGGCACAAATGTCTACCACATCAAGACAATGTGTCGCGACTAAGGCTCATGTCCGTCTGTCCGTGTGTCCCCACTTACACAAAAATCATGTACAGACTGTAACTTTGTCATGCATTGAAGGATTTTGAAATAATTTGGCACACATATCTAGACTGTTAGTGTTATTTTTCTTTTGGAAGGTAGCACAAAAGAAATTACTCTATTTCTGGAGAAACATTTTTAACTTTGACGTATAAAACACCGTTTCTTTTTTCTTTTAAATCTCTCTCGAATGACGGTTTAGTAAACTCACTCAGATATCTTTTGCAAAGTTCAACCGCTGATTCAATACGCCCTACTAAATGATATAAAAAGATCTAGTCTGATGCACTTGTACTAAAGTGTCAGGAGATAGAAATAGAATGTAAGAATGAAGTCTCGAAAAAGAAATGTGACTAGGTTCAACTATCAAGCCAAGAGCTAAGATATTTGACGTGCATTATGACTATCATGTCCACTCTATTGTTAATGTAGGATACAAATAAACTAACTTTAGAAAAATACTAAGTCTTATAGGCTTTTTATCTGAAAAGTGATGGTTCAAAACTTAGCCATATATTATTAAGGCTTATAGGCTATCTACAAATGATATGTAAATAATGTCCTGGATACAAAATGCCATGATGCTACCCGGAACCACTTTTGAAACATATAATTGTACATGTTTTGAGAAAATGGTTTACTTTAAGATCTTTTTCTCGGAAAATGTTTAGGTAAGAGCTTAGGTATTTGTCATACATGATAGCCTTCTACAACTATATAAAGCATCTATTGAGCGTAAAGAAAATAAAATACGGTACAAGTTGCAGCACAATGTTTTATTAAACATTTTAACCATTTGTAAATTTTCATCTCAAGGTGTGTGATTTCATATTGGTTGACAGTTTAATATTGTATAGTGCAAACTGATCAGTAACTTCAGATTTGTTTAATATAGTTTTACTAGGATTATAAAAAAAATAAGAATTTACCTAACCTAAATTTGAAATAATTCATTGATTAATATGCAAGCATAGTACATATAAAAACCATTACATGTAATTGTATATGATAAACTTGATCAAACTATTGGATACGGAGTATCAATAAATACCAAAGTTATGTGCGGCTTTAAACTGCTTGAACCGCACCAAAACTGAGTGATAAGCCTTTGCCACCGATGTAAAACCAGGCCAACTAGTACATCTTGCCTGACTAATTTCAAATTGTCATCTTGATATTATGGTGGCTGAATTCTACCATTTCAAGTCTTTGTGTGTTCGCCCCTCAAAACTCGAAGGCGACTTTTGGGGGCGCCGGCACGAAGAAAAGATATGTTTAAGGAGCAATAACAATATACACGAGATCTTTTTCTGTAAAATTATCGTGTCGGCGTGTAAAATCTTTGAATCGGCGACTATATTTGTCGTGTCATCGTTTCTTCGCCTCAAAATGCGAAAGCCGAAAACACGGTAATTGGCCAATTTATCGAGTCTTCGTGTCATCATGTCTTCGCCCCGAAAGTGAAACACACGATAAATTGGCCATTCATCGTGTCTAAGCCTTTTGTATTTTGAGGAAAAAGGAAAAAGATCTCGTGTCTTCGCCTGTTAGAATATCATTATTTCGCCTAAACATACCGTGTCTTTGTGTCGGCGACGCCAAAAGCAGAAGGTAAAGACACGATAATTGGTCAATTTATTGTGTCTACGCCTTCCACGTTTGAGGGGTAAGGCATGAAGACATGAAATGGCAAAAATCGGCCACCATACGATATCCCTAGAATTGACAATGGTTAGTCCATTACAATTATTCAGGAGAATACGTGGCTGTAAAGTAAATTGATTGGCATGGTAATTGTATTGATTGAATTTGATGGATTAAGATAGTGTCGAAAATAATCACAGAAATATCATAGAAATAACACTATGTGTTAACAGTAATGATTTAATGTATATTATCTAACATGGCTTGTGTAACTGCATGTATTTGGCTATTAATATTATAAGATATATGTTGTCTGTATTCGGTGCATTAAAAAATGTTAACAAGAGATTTAATATCATATTTTAGACGAAAGACATCAAACAATGCCTGCTGTAAAATGCCCTTTTGACGGATGCGACTACGTCACTGACGACCTTGAAGCAACGATTGTTGTTGCGCTTATTAAAGCACACACTACGGCACATACTGTTGGTAAAGTTGTTACAACAAAGACACCAGCTGAGCCCAAAACAAGTACCGACCCAGTGACACCACCTACACCAACAGATAATGTACATAGTAAGCATGGTTTTCTTATGTCCATCTTAATAATAAGTTGTTATTTAAAGTTGGAAACTACTCGTACTTCTACTTCTTTGTTAAAAAGAATTCAGACTTATATCTTGACGTCAAGATAGCGGCCTGGAAATGGTACATATAGTCACTATTTGTCCGATAAATTTGAAATAAATATTTACAAAATTTGACCACAAATATATTTTTCTAAAAGCGTGACCGTTGATCTACCAGGGATTCGTACCTTACGGGGCAAATAAACTGATATTAAACATTACAGAGGGTAGGAAATCTCAATCGTTATAAGATTAATATTGTCCACTTTTTACAGAAATATATTGCATTTCAGGATCTGTCGGTGATCTAAATATCCCTCTGCAGATATGTCACAAATATAATAGCAATGGTTGTGACAGAGGTAATGCTTGTCCATTTTTACATCTGTGTAAAAGTTATATAGAAAGCAGATGCGAATCTGGAAAGGAATGCAGCAAAAGTCACAATTTTCAACAACCTCAGGTAAAAGCCATCATGGAAAAACATGGAATAGATGTAAAAAGGAAGACTAAAGAAATTCTACAAGACTTGCAAGCTGCTGTTAAAGAATTTAAAGGACAGAGTAAAGATGATTCGAAAACAAAACAGAAAGGTACACAATTATTTTGATTTTATCTAGAATACACGCATTCGTATGACGACATGAGAATAAATTAACAGCTTGTAACATAACCGCAATACTGTGAAATAAGTTTTCTTCCAATTAGATATTTACTCAAGCATTAAACATTTTTATGCGGCAAAATATAAACACTTTTTATTGTACTATTTATCGGCTCTGAAAAACTTCATAATAAAGGTAGATGATTTTGAAACATCTGCCCATTTTATATGTTGCTTAAACTATTCAAGACCGAGCCGCTTCGCCGAAGAAAGGTTCTATTCAGATTTGTAACAAGTACAATGGAGATTGTTGTGAAAAGGGCGATACTTGTCAATTTCTACATCTGTGTAAAAGTTACATAGAAAGTCGATGCGAATCTGGAAAGGAATGCAACAAAAGCCACAATATCCTCGAGCCTCAGGTAAAAGCCATTATGACAAAACATGGAATAGATGTTAATAGAAAGTTCAAAGAAATTCTACGAGACTTGCAAACAGCTGTTAAAGAAAGTAAAGGACAGAACAATGATGATTCGAAAACAAAGCCGAAAGGTAGGTTCAAAATGAAATTTGCAGTATGCATACATCTGGCAGTAACAACTTCGATAGCACTCACAATTTACATGTATTTACAAAATGAATGTCCCCCTAAAAGTTAAGAACTAATAAATATATTTTCTTCATTGCTTCATAAATTGCAAAGAATATTTTAATCAATTGTGCCGGAAAGTAACTGCTCAAGTAAATAAATTATATCATAAAATAAGAGTGTTTATAATATTTACAAAATGAGTGAACTGAACAAGAACCATATTTATAAAATCATTAATAAGAAATCTGAACCTGCTGATTTCCCCAGAGGGTTTTACTTTTTATACACTTTTATTTCTTCCTTGTTACTAAATTGTATATTTTTCACCATCAAAGTATCTATTACGGTATTAAAATCTTCATCAGGTTGATATAAAAAAAAGTAATCAGCGTGATTATGGCCTTAATACACCTCAAAAATCCATTTGATTACAACTACAAGTTACAATTATAACATGTACTGGCTTCAGAACCCTTCAGCATTCTTCATTATACTTTAGCATCTAACAATCTAAATTTTTAGACTGCTCTTTCTCATATAGATTTTTTGTTACAGTACTTTATAATCACGCCTTTAGCATAGCAACTTTATATCATCACACGAATAATTTCTGTACATATATAAACAACTATAATAACTCTGGTACAATTTGTTTATCGGCTCCTTTATAGTAAGGCACATGTTTATAACATTTTCATCAACATGCTTTCTGCAAGTGTTTTTGTATAAGTATTGATTTTTCTTTCTTTACAAACGTAACCTGAAACATTACAAAGTTATTCAACCTGTTATGTATATCCGAAATATTATCCGCGTTTGTGATATATTGGCATATACTTTATGATGTCTTCCATATAAGGACTTATATATTATATTAATATATTCTTCTCTTATTGTTATCCCAATTATACATGAATGGAATACTTTTTTCATGGTTGCTTTCTATTGTATTACTTGTACAGTGGAAGAAGTATTCTTTTTTTTCAAAATCCACAAATAAACATCAACAGTCTAGGCTAATAAGCCCTTGACCCGACACATAATATAACTACATCTTAAGCAATACAGTATATTTCACAATACAAGATAATATAATGACGGACATTGAATAATAAAATTACTCACTTTCAACGTATTGTTACATACATATATTATCCGAACTGTATGGTATCATTTACATTTTAATTTTTTATCAAAAACACTACTGTTTATTTTTATATATGTATATCTCTTTGATAATTTGGCGTATTACCTTGTTCCGTATGTGTTCTTGTTACTGCAAATCAATGATAATAAATGACTACTCGTATTATAATAATATGCTCATATATAAATATTTATAATGTTTAGTATTACTAACCTCTAAATTTGTACATAAACATAATGTTACATAATGCCTTGTATCGAAAATGAAATTACAAGACTATTTTTGTTACTACTAAAACTCCAAAGCATGACAGTTGTTTCATGTCAGATATAAATATGTCAGAATTTGACACACATACAAAAATTCATTTATACGCCACCCTTCCTTGTTGATCTTGTCTTTCATGTCTTTAGGTGTATATTATATTGTATCTGTTTTGCGAAAACAATTTCAGCCAAAGTTTCTTCTGAGAAAACACCAAAGAAATCTTTTGTTGGGATATGTTACAAATACAATGGTGGTGGCTGTGAAATAGCAAATTCTTGTCCATTTTTACATCTGTGTAAAAATTATATAGAAGGTAGATGCGAATCTGGAAAAGAGTGCAAGAAAAGTCACAATATCCTCGAACCGCAGGTGAAAGTCATCATGGAAAAACATGGAATAGATGTAAAAAGGAAACCTAAAGAAATTTTTCCAGACTTACTAGCATCTGTGAACGAAGGTAAAAGACAAAGAGAAAGAGAGAATTCAAAAGGTAAAGATCAATTGAACGTGAAATTGATTTTCAGTCAGAACCTTATTTGTTAATTACTTCTTATTATAGCATACCTATAGTTTTCTTATTTCTGTCTGGATATAGTAGTTGATCAGTTTCCCGTTGACGGGTGCATGTTTGCAGTGAGACTACTGTCTCTTAAACACATCTTTAGTAAGCGGCCTATTTATAAAGCTGCCGTTTTCTCATCGAACGAACACGCTTTCTTTTCTATTTAAAATTTAATCGTCTTCATCAATTACCATGTTTTCAGCCCAGGATTGTGTCAACAAACCGCCAAAACCAACAATCTGCTTCAAATACAACAACAGTGGATGTGAAAATTCTGAATCGTGTCCTCGCATACACATGTGTAGGGATTATATATACAGTAAGTGTGAAGCAGGAAAGGGTTGCGCTAAAAGTCACAATATCCTTCAGCTTGCAGTGAAAAGTAAACTAGAACAACATGGCATGAATACTAAACAAAAACCGGGAGATCTTCTTGCTGAATTAAGGGCAGCTTTAAGATCAGAAACTGATGAAGTAAAAACTGACGACAGGAAACAAGTCAATGGTAAGAGTAAATACAAATAATGCAATTGTGTTACTTATGAAATATAGGTTAACTTCACAATATGAATGTATAACGAATCATTGATGAGTACTTTAGGTCATAGCTACTTTTATTATAAGTGAATCACCAACCTATACATTATAAGCAAATATTTATATTATCTTTGTTATTGAGTTACTAACTGAAACCTTGATTTATTCTATCAACTGTAAACTACGCTAGTGAAAGATCATTTTCAACAAGCATGTATACATGTATTCAGATAAAGAATATTAAGATAATAATGGAAGACAAACAATAGGGACAATATTCACATAGTTTGTCCAACCCTATCAACATATTAATATATTTTAGCATGGCTTTGTAGTGCAGTAAGTGAATAGTTTCAGTTTTCATCTTAAATATAGGAACTTTTAATAAGTTTAAAAATCTGGAGAAAAAGTGATCCCTCGGAAGCAAAGTCAACTTAGACTAGTGAGTAAGAATTATATTGTGTTATATTTAATACAGATGCCGATGGAAATAAGAAGTCGGCTCCTAAAATATGTTACAATTACAACGGCCGTGGATGCGAGAAAGCGGGCTCTTGTTCATACATACATATGTGCAAGAGTTATATTGACGGCAAATGTGAGGCTGGAAGGGGATGCAACAAAAGCCATGATATTCTTGAACCAGCAGTGAAAGCAAATCTCGAAAAACATGGCATAAATACGAAAAGAAAACCGAAGGACATTTTGGCTGATTTTCAAGCAGCATTAAATGGAGAAAATCGAAAAGGCAATATCACTGCTGGATGTGGAGCAAAAGGTCAATTGAAACATAAGATAACATAGAATTTAGTTTGCATATCTGTTTTATAATTAAATTCCTACTTTAAAAATAATAACTAGTATATAAAACAAATACAATTTGTTAACATTTACTTAATATGATATGAAAGAAAGTAATAAAAATACAAAGTTGACTTAATGCTAAGTTGCAAACATTGGCATTAACTCCGTATATTAATCAAACCAACCCTATCAACATATGAATATATTTTAGCATGTCTTTGTAGTACAGTTAGTGAATAGTTTCAATTTACATTTTCAATATAGGAATTTGCAACAAGTAAAAAAATTAAAAATCCTGATACAAAGTGATCCCTAGGAAGCAAAGTAAACTTAGACCAGACAGTAAAAATTATTGTATTATATTTTATACAGATGCCGATGGAAAAAAGAAGTCGGCTCCTAAAATCTGTTACAATTACAACGGCCGTGGATGCGAGACAGCGGGCTCTTGTTCATACATACATATGTGCAAGAGTTATATTGACGGCAAATGTGAGGCTGGTAGGGGTTGCAACAAAAGCCATGATATTCTTGAACCAGAAGTGAAAGCAAATCTCGAAAAATATGGCATAAATACCAAAAGAAAACCGAAGGACATTTTGGCTGATTTTCAAGCAGCATTAAATAGAGAAAATCGAAAAGGCAATATCACTGCTGGATGTGAAGCTAAAGGTCGACTGAAACATTAAAAAACACTGAATTCAGTTTGCATATCTGTTTTCTAAATAAATTCCTACTTTAAAAATAATAACTAGTATATAAAACAAATAAAATTTGTTAACATTTACTTAATATAATATGAAAAAAAGTAATAAAAAAAACAAAGTTGACTTAATGCTAGGTTGCAAACACTGTCATTACCTCCGTATATTCATCAAACCAGAGCTGTAGATAATGTTTTCTATATCTCTGACCATTTATTCTTAAAACATTTGTGTTTCCCAGTCCATATACAGGTACGTGTTTACTTACTGTTATTTTCATTTGTATATTTAAAACCCAGTTGCAACACATAGCAGAAAACCAGCAAAGGTTTCAAGGAAAAAGGTATGCATATTTAACCTGCGCGGAATATGCAAATGGAATTTCTGTCCCAATGTTCATTGCGACCTCCCGTATCAGTGGCGATGGAAGCTTTTGTCTGCAAAGGAATGGACTCCACTGTATCAGCATGAAAACGTTGAAACAGAGAGAGCATTCTGTGATCCAGCTAACGAGGTTTACAGACTTGTAACTGAACAAGGGTATTTCATTATATTTCCTTAATTCTATTTGTACATTTGAAGTTGAAACATTACCAAAAATATTTAATAATCAAGATATAAGTGTACTTTAATTAAACTTTGCCTTCAACATTTGTCATACTGCCGTTTCGGACGTTAATTATTTAGGGATACCTTATTTCTCTATTTTTTCCCGATAAATTTCCTTTCTATTTATACTTGCATGTTAAAATAGCCGCTTTGAATTCTATAAGTGAACAAGAACACTTACAACGTTTCAAATATCACAAAGGTTCAAGTTTAATTTTTGGACTTCAATTCAGTTCTCGAATGTCTTCTTAGTGTATAATATTTTAAGTCTACGACATTTGACGAGCTCTTAAGATTCTAACTTGAATTTTGTTAAAAGCACATTCACTTAATTAATGACATGAATATAGAAAACTACTTCTTTCGTTAAAGTTCTGTTTGTTCATCATATCTTTATCTCAATATTTAGGGTAAACATAAACATTGATTTTAAAACGATGATTGGCACAGACTTTGAGGGACAGATATTTGTAGTTAATCGACTGTCTACACCATCGTCTGTAGAATTAGAGCGACAGCTTTGGGCAACAAACTGGATGTGGTATTGGAAGAATGAAAATGGTGGATGGATGAACTACAGCGATACGGTAAGAATGATTAAAAAGATTACCCTTTGTTTGTCAACGGAAAATAACCTGAAATCATTTGAATGTTGAACATAATATCAATTTAATACACTACGAAATAAAAAATATTTTAGTACAACAGCAACCTGAAGTGCTGATCGTCCTGCCTATTTTCTTATGACAAAGAAATTTCAAACAGGGTAAATGAAATAACTTATGAAAATGAAAACAAACAGCAACAAAAGAAATATGTCTGTCTGATACGCAACGGAACGAGTCAGATAAAATAAAGGCAATAAAATAACTTTTTCATGCATGTAGAAATTTGCTCCGGATGCAGATTTCCATAATGTATTTTAAGAATTCTTGAATAAAAAAGTATACATATTTGCTAACATTATTACGACGTAAGATTAATGATGCGCGGCTTCTATTGTTTCCAAATATATTTTTATAGCTAGATAAAATATTTTCTGTTATGTATTGTTCTAATAGCATAATAAAATTTGCCCATTTTTCACTTCATGAACTGTAGTTGTATTGTTCTTCTCATACTAGTACACAGTTATTCCGCTTATTGGCCAATATATGCACATAAATACCTTTATTCTAAATACTGGTTCATTTAAGGTTGGGGAAATAGAGAAAGGTGATATTGAACAAGCTTTTATTAACAACCCAGATGGACAGTTTCCCCTTCGAGAAATTGGAAGTATTATCGACTTTTCAAAAATGATGCAAGTAAATGATAACCCGGCACCTGAAGTTGAAATTTGTCGTAGACCTGTATTTGTTAGTGAGAAGGAGGCAGAGGAAAGGAAAACAAGACAAACACAAAGGTAAGGAACGTAATTAGGATTTTAGAATGATCTTTTATTTATTAAAATAAATTTGTTATTGTTATGACGGCAATAAAGTTGCCGCTGTCAATAGACCCAGAATTGATCTGTTTGTACGACTAATATTCTATGGAAATTTGAAAAAGAGTCTAAATTTTCATCCCTTCAATTTCCCATAATTTGCTTCATTTTTTGATATTTTGTAATTAAAGAATTGGAAGTTTCATCCAAAAAGGAGGTCATAGGACTTTTAATTATAAAAATGATGCATCAGTTATGTTATAGGACAAAATGTAACTATTTTATAATCAGAAGGATTTTCATGCATTGTTCTTTTCAATGAAAACGTTTATTTTACTGGTAGTATAATTTTTAATTAAATATAATTTTCAATTAAATTAAGTTTATGTGCAGTAGAGTAATGAGTTAACCATCTGGCCCCGAGTTCAGTAAGATTTAAAGATCAGGAAAAAACTAAAAGACTCGAATATCTTTCATTGTTTATCCTCTTAGATTAAATATTTGATGTAAAATTGATAAAATTGGACTTAAAATCGAAATTAATTAATTTTAAAATCGAGTGTTAATAAAATTCTAAATTAATTTATTATTATTTTTACAAGATATGGACATTTTACAGTTGATCAAAATTTGATCCTGACCCTAAAATTGATCCATATTTTTTTGTATTTGTCGAATTTTTTTCCAAAATAGGATTGTTTCTTTGCAAATCAGTATTTGTTTGACATTTTGTTAATGTACCATTTTATTCTAGCCAAATACAGTTATTTTTAGTTTCATAAACCAATTAAAATAATCCTGATCATAATCTTTTCGTTGTGAACATCAGACAATATCGATAAAGTGATTCAATGCGGATTTGCATGTAAATATAGAGAAGTTTATTTTATACTTATAAATGAAATATTGAAATATATTGATGAAAAAATGCGTATTTTAAATTTTCCGTATTTGCACTGTAATTTATTTTTCGGCAGTGAAACATATTTTCAGTGCTTTCATTGGTGTCTTGACGGACTACTTTTTTTCTTTATTCAGCAAATACACAAACCAAAGGAGAACTTTTAAGAACTGTACGGTAAAAATAACACCTTAAGATATTAATTTTCATACCACTTGATGAAAATAAATCCTGTACTTATAGACAAAATAGCTTGAATATCCTCTATATATTTGTAAAGTTTTATACAGGGATTCACATTATTATTGCGACTACGATTCATCTGCTTGCTATAATATATCTATTGTAATTTAGGGTCTAAATATACAGGGTCGACATAATACGTGGTTTAATTTTTGTTGTTTTGCAATACTGAACCTAACGAGGACAGTTAGATCCTCATAAAAATGGTAAGTGCATGAATTCATACATCGTTACAGGATAATAGAATTACCATTTGGAACATTTTATTGATTGTTCTATTTTCTTTTAAGAAAACGAGGAGGCCAAATACCTAACCAGCCTAAATTAGAACGTGTATCTAGCACTACTGAATTATCAGCACCACCGAACTGGAACATGCTTCCTGAAGAGGACCTCTCGGATCATCGTCAGCTCGTTCCGGTAATGATAAATAATAACAAACGACTTGATAACCATTTTACAGTGTTGTACAGGATGTAGATTTTAACTCATGTTCGATATAGCCAAACGACACTCAACAAAAAGGAAAGTGCTGTAATGGAAGTGCATGACAATTTTTTTTCCACTGTTATATTGTAGAAACAGAAATATATCTAAATGGTGTAAAATAGACACTTTACTTCTGCCTTTTTTGTATCAGAAATGCATTTTCTCATAATCGTTTAGTAATACAACTTTACCTGGAAATGCCATTTTGGAGTAGCTACCATTGAACTGTTTCTCTAATCTGTAGGCAAAATAATTTAAGTTATTGGTAAGACAAACTTTTGAGAAAAAAGTGAGTATCCTTCATCTTTAATTAAACATCGCCATATCAATAAGGATAGGATTATTTTCTTGTGATGACCTCATCAATGAACTGAACGTCAAAGCTTTCTAAAGGTATTGATGATACTAGATTGTTGTGATCAAACTTACTTTATCTTGACCTTTGACCTATTGACGCTACACTCACAGGCACTTATAACCCGACACTTACTTTTTTCTGTATAAATAGGTTATTTGTGGACGGATTTTGTTCAAATTTGGACCATACAAAATTCAACATATCATTCTTACTACTTATAATAATATTTACAGTTCATCGATAAGAAAATAGAAAAAAAACCCAAATAGGCTACTGTAAAATGAAAATAATCAAAGAAATCATAACAAAATGAACAGTCTCTGAATCCCACTTAAACTGTATGTTAACCAGTTCTAACACTTTGTATGTCCTCCCAGTTGGCTATAACAAAGTAAACACGTCTCACAGTTCTCTATTCCTAAACAAGGGATTGCTCGAGTTCCAGAAAATTTCGAGGGGCTTCTGGTCGCTTTCTCACACGCCTGTTCAATTCAGCCGACAAGTGTGATGCTTAAATCTGATGACTTAGGATGCAGGAGTTGCTGGAACTAGAGGAATCCCTTATTCAGAAATGGAGAAATATTCTCCGAGCCTTCATGAGAAACTAACCTGGTTATAACTAACCTGGTTATAACGTTAGTTTCAGGGGAGATCACTGCGTTAAGATGGTCAAATGACAGGCGCATTAATTTTCAGGCAAAATAATTCCCGAATGGTCGAAGATTTCTAATATTGTTTTATTCTTTATAGATATACATGTAAATGCTTAAAGTAAGCTCCATGATTATTTAGATCTGTGTTAAACAATAGTTAGCGTCGTTACAAACCCTAATTTAAAATAACATGGTTCTCTTCAGGCCGTTAACATATAAATTCACCGTGGCCGAGGGGTTTGCACGCTCGCTTAGGAAGCGAGAAGTCTGAAGTTCAAATCCCAGTTAAGACAACTCAGTTTTTTTCAAATTGTTTTAGTCAAATAAACATTGGATTGAAAATCAGTGTTGCAATTAGTCTTATAGCCAATTTACTACAATTAAAACGCTGGAAGACATTGGTGGCACTATACAAAAACAAATTGGTTTATAATTTCACAACCTTGACCTTTCTGACATTCCCAAACAAATTCAGCGCCTTTTGTGCTTTGATTTTATTTTGCAGTAGCATTATTGTTTTGTTATTTTCTCTATTTTTTTGACTATGAATTTGTTAATAAAATTCTGAGAAATAAGTATGATATTTGGTAAAAACTGTATATTAAAGTATGCTTAAATGATAATTTGTTTAGTCAAGGTCGCTGAGACATTTTAAATAAATGAAAAGATAGAAATTAGAATTGCAAATAAATGTCAGTGTGAAATTAATAGCGATACACGTTAAAATTTCAGTTGAAAGAAAATGATACGGAGTACAAGGAAATAAAAGGATTGTTTCTTGAAAGTCTAGGACGTCCAAGAACAGTTCGTATCAAATCTATAGAACGTATTGAGAATGGCGATTTATGGGAGGATTTTGTTGGGTAAGTCACATATAAAGATATATTTATTATAGCATTTATACTCAAATTATTATCAAATGAATTGTAAAATGAACATCATTTGAGAGATACGTTTTAAACTCTATACACTTTACATAGTGTCATCTTGAAGTTTTCTTTAAGAAAGGACCAAACTAGCTTAACCAGTAACAGGGAATGCAGTTGGAGACTGACTAGCGATTATCAATATTTTCAAATATCAAATTTGAGCAAAATACATCTTTAAGTATATTACAAATGTATATATCTTAATCGCCATTCTGTTTCTATTGCAGTAAGCAAATAAAGATGTTAAAGAAGAAAACAGAAGAGGAGGTTGGTGAAAGACGATTGTTTCATGGTACCAGAAATCAATACATTGATCCCATCTGGAATCGAGGGTTTGATTTTAGACTGAGTGGCCAGACATCAGGTAAATTCAATGTCCACAATTCCTTCCTCCCAAAACTTCTACAACGCTATTCTCAATATAGAATTATCTCATTTTGCAGATATTTTATTTTGTGTTTATTATGTCCAATATAACAGATCCTGAAAAGAATCAGTGTAATGGAAAATAGCTGTATCGTAAGTGACTCCAATCCGGTCCTGTTTAGGTCAAAACATAGAATGATCATACAAGTGGAATGAAATTAGTGAGTTCGAGTTCTGGACGTGGTATATATTTGTCTATGTGATCATACTTTGCGTCGTTGTCGTCCTCCTATTGATTAAAAGTCATTCCAATTGTGTTGTCGTTAGCTACCTGATACTATTTAATAAGCTCTTAGTCTTTAATGATAAATGAAATTATGTTTTAAACTGCCTTTAAAACAAAAACCTTCACCATGTTAATATAATGAAATTCCCATGATAAAAAAATCATTTTCGAGGATAGCCACATTTTTAAGTAAAGTAAATTGTTCTATAATGGAAGTCTTAAAAATAATAAATAATTATGTTGTTTTGATAGTATTAAGTATAACATGTGGAAACAAACCAGGTAGGAAAAAAAAACAAAAAAACAAATGGTGCAAGTAGGTTTGAGATACTTGATCAGATAAGTGATTTTTTATATGGCAGAAAATAAATAGTTGTAAAACAAAATATTATTACTCATCATTACTCATTGTATCTAACTTATGTTTTTACATACTATTACTTAATGATAAGAATAAGAAGAATCTTTTATTGGCAAATTTACTCTCAAGCTTTCATGGTATATACAATAACATGCATGCATAAGTAAATAACTTATTACACAAGTATTGCTTTTCTTTTTTATTAATGATTTTTATTCATATTTTTTTTCAATAAACAACTTATTTTAGAGATTCTATATTTGAATATATAATAGTAACAAATATGTATTAATAATACCTGCAGTCTCGAAAGAGATGATCTATTTTTTCATGTACAGTGTTGCTTATAACAATTTTTAGAATGTTATCATGAACCACGTCGTTACTTCTCTATCAACCCCTCGAGCTGAAACAGAGTTATCCAGCTTGTATTAAAGTTTTTCAAAATGTTTGCTCCGGTAAAATTTATACGACTGATATTCTAAAAATATTCTATTTCAAAATGTATGTATTTGTCTATTATGAAATATTGCTCTATAAAGATCTTATTTAATGATTACCTATGTCAAGTATAATTCATTGTATGGTACACAGTGTAAAATATGTTTAACAATTACAGGTACGGCATATGGAAAGGGAAGCTACTTCGCCACAACATCTAATTATTCCAATAGTTTCGCAGAACAAACTTCGGACAGGGCAATGTTTGTTGTTAAAGTTTTACCGGGGGCATACGTCCGCGGATGCAGCGAATATAAACGTCCGCCTCATAAAGACAAAGGCAACCCATGCAGTGAGCTTTATGATTCTTGTGTTGATAATGAAACCAACCCGCAAATATTCATCATATTCGATAACAATCAAATATACCCCGAGTACTTGATTAAGTATGAATACTAGAACTTGTTAACATGAACATTGTAGAAGCAAGCCTTGTGTTTACATACAGACACAGACATATATAAACTTTAATACCACCTAACCACTAATTTTAAAGGTTTACCACCTAACCACTAATTTTAAAAGTTTAAAAATGTATATTTAACTTTTTGTTTTCTTTTTATGAATAAGAACAAAATTAGTGCTACAGATCACATCTACTATCAAAATGGACATGTTTAAGCATACAAAAAATGAACATTAATAATGTAAAAATATATGATTATGGTAACAGATCAATTAAAAGTCTGTTCTGTATACAAGTTAAAACTCTTTTTGAAATGTCGTGATTCCGTGTACATTATTTGTCCAATCTTGCTATAATGGATGTTCTTATTTCTTTCATATTGTTGTAGAAATTTACACTTATACTACTTCAGTAATAACAAAAATATGTATAGTCAACATATTAATTTATACCCTATACATCAGAACGAATAAAAAAAAAAGAAAAAAAACAAACAACCTGTACATAACTGACAAAAAACTGTTTGTTAAACGAAAATTCGTAATTTATCTTGTTTAAAATATAATATGTGGCAGTAATTGTTAGTATCAAGAAATTATTTTCACAGTTTTTTTGTATTTTGAAAGGGCTCCACTGAGGTATTTTGACATGACGTGAAATAAATTTCAGACATTTGATGAAGGTCTGGACCAGAATTTCAGATTATTCGCTCAGTCCGTTCTTCCAGAACAGAAAAATGACCCAATTTTTTAAGTTTAAGAATAACAAACGGTATGTTTTTCAATTTATTTCTGCGTATATATTTCTTAATCATTTTTTGAATTTTTTATGTTTTAAATGCCCTAGCTGATCTATGATTTATGATTTATGATTTAAGGCTTTTAGACCTCAGTGGAGTTCCTTTAATGTTTGTGCCTCACAGTATCATATCTGCTTTATAGTTTCAAATTTGTAGAATACTGTTTGTTTGCTGTTTTTGTGTGTGTTTTTTATTTTATCGTTTTTTTTATTCGTGTTTAAAAGCACAACGATCATTTTTGTGTAATTGTAAAATATATACTGATCACTAGAATTTAATTATATCAAATTTGTAATTATTATAATTGGATTTTATTAAAAGAATTTGAATACTGATAATTTTAATAAACCAGTACTTTTCTTAATTTTTCTTAATTCTTAATAAACTGGAAACAAAATAGCTAGCCCTCTTTTTGATTGTTTGAAACAGAACATTTGTCTAAATAGTGTGTTTTTAAAGTATTTTATTTAGTACGATGCAAGCAGTATTGTAACAATAAAGCATTTATGTATTTCTTTGACCATACCAATGCTCATTGAATGTTGCCTATCCTGATTATTACATCTTTATTTATTGATGCATTGGGGAAAATCCAGTAGTTTTCCAACATGGGTGAATTGATGTTTACCTGAAGAGTAAGTTAATTTAACTCGATTTTGAGACAGGTTTTCTTAACATAATCATGTTTACTTATTTGTAGGATATTTAACCCGTTTTCCAAGTTTGTTGTTTCTTGATCTTATTGATAATAATTTTGACTGACTCTCGTGTATGACGGATTGTTGTTTGTTTTATGAAGTATGGACTAATTTTCCCAATCTAGGAAAACTGTTGATGTTTTAGAAATTTCACATAGCCTGTAAAATCTTTATAACTTATAAACTTATATTATTTGTAATTTGGATTGTTGAATGCCAAAGAGTGTTCCACATGTATATTTTAACTGTATTCTTTTATTATATTGTTTAAGAACTATCAATATATATATGACTTCTAGCTAACCAATGTGTAATATTTCAACCATCATCTCTACAAGATTGTTTTTGTTCGGAAAAATTACAAAATGTGTTCTCAGTTACATAATGTGTTTTCAGTCCTGAATTAAAATTACATGATGTGTTTTTTCAGTCCTGAATTAATATAACATAATGAGTTTTCATACCTGAACTAAAATTACATAGTGTTTTCAGTCCTTGACTTAAATTACATAAAGTGTGTTCAGTCCTGAACAAAAATAACATAATGTGTTTTCAGTACTGAAATGAAATTACATAATTTTTCTTCAGTCCTCCTTGACTAAAAATACATATGAATGCGTTTTCAGTCCCCTACTAAAATTACATATTAATGTGTTACAGTTCTACTCCGGACTAAAATAACATAATGTGTTTTCAGTACTGGACTGAAATTATATAATTTGTCTTCAAGTTTCTTGACTAAAAAGATATAAATGTTTTTTGAGTCCCCTACTATAATTACATATAAATGTGTTACATTTCTACTCAGGACTAACATTACATAATGTGTTTTGAGTCCTGGAATTAAATTAACGTGTTTTCAGTCCTTGACGTAAATGACATAATGTGTTTGTAGTAGTGGATACAAGGATTAGGTATTTTAGTCATTTTATTTTCCAATCTGTATAATTATAAGGTATCCGTCGATGTGTTGATATTCCTAATTGTATATTTTTACACCCAATAGTCTCTTCAGACAGTAGCCGCTTATAAATTTTGTTAGACTCAGTATCATGAAAAGTTTCTTTTATTCTAGTCAATCAAAAGAATTGCTTTATTCACTTCAGAGATGTTGCAATGACTAGTCTAAATAAAGCGTGCGCAGTGCAAAAGAGTCAGTTTGATTTTGTCCTTGAGGCATATCAGAGCAGTCTTATATTTACTGGTACGCAAATATCACAGGGATATCTGGTGCTAAAAATATCTTGCTGTTTCTGTGAAACCTCATGGACAAACGTTTGATAGAAGAAAGATTGAGAAATGGGTATTTAAGTTAGTCTGAATATGTCTGTGTATAGAAGGAACGAAGTAGTTAATCCATACTAGAAATCTTAGATATCTGGCACTAAGGACGTTTTACTATTTGATAAACAAGATCAACAAGGAAAGGCGGCGTTCAAAGAACGCAACCACCAAACGACCTAGCAACAAAACCAGCGGCAAGGAGCCCGAAGGACACCAACCAAAAATAGAACAGGGAAAAAGGTAGAGCACGGACAGGACCTCTAGGCAAATGTTTAGTTAAAGTATTTTGGGAAATATGTTTTTGAAATATATTTGGTTATGTCCTTGTAAAAGTCGGATCGTTATGATAGTAACATTTTCTCGTACATATCTGGTACTGAAGTGTTCTATTTTTTCAGTAAGACTTCTAGGGTTATCGGTTGATTATAAGTATTATGGTTGAAGGTACTAGTACACAGAAATCTCGGAAATCTGATACTAAGGATGCTATATTTGTAAGGCAAATGATTACTGAGAAAATATTTGTTATGAATGTTTGAAGTATTGTATTTTTGGAAAGAAATTTAGGATAAGAGATTGTTGAAATGTAAAAGTATAGGAATGAAAGATAGGTTAAGTTTTAAATGTTTAGATGAATACTTGGTTGAGAATAGTTATTTAGAAAATAAAATGTATCTTTGATATATAAATGTATTTTTAATTATTTTAGTAATAGATTAAGATTGTAGTCATGCATTAAATGATGTTTTTAGTTATTTTCCAATTATAAGGATAAGTATCCCGACAAATATTTAATGTATTTGCATTTTATTATGTAGCACTTGAATAATAATAATCATCCGCTCGGTACACGCTACAGTATATCTTGTTTTGAGTGATATTTCTTCAATAAAATAAAACTTTTGTTTCTCTCACTAATGACTTTGTTGTTTTAAATGTGTTCTTTAGACCTTTTTGTGTCACCTTGAAAAAGCCGACATATAGGGGTTTCTTTTGTCGGCGGGCGTCGGCGAAGTTGTCGGCGTCCCCTAGAGCTTGTCCGGAGCATAACTCAGTCACTATAAGTCGGATGCTTCTTTCAATGACCTGTAGTGCAGAGCACAAAAATCGTTACTTTACGCTTCTTAACTTTTGAGTTATTGCCCTTTGTTAATTATCATCATGCTTTATTTTTGTCCAGGCCATTTCTCCTACACTATAAAAGCTTTGAACTTGAAACTTCACAGGATGATAGATCTCATTAAGAAGATGTGCAGTACACAAAACCGGTACTCTGTTCGTCTTATTTCTGGAGTAGTTTTTGCCCTTTGTTAACTTTCGTACTTTATTTTTGTCGGGCCATTTCTCCTAAACTTTAAAAGCTATGGATGATTGATCTCAAAAATAAAAGTACAGTGTACAAGAACCATTACTCTGCACTTCTTATAAATGGAGTTATTGCCCTTTGCTTTTCATATTTCCTTCTTGTCTGGGACATTCTTCCTAAATTATAAAAGCTATGGACATGAAACTTCATAGGATGATAGATCTTATTGAGAAGAAGTACAGTGCACAAAAACCGGTACTATGTACTTCATGATTTTAAAAGCTATGGACTTGAAACTTTATAGGATGATAGATTTCAATAATAAAAAGTGCAGTGCACAAGAAGCATTACTCTGCACTTCTTAATGTTGGAGGTATTGCCCTTTGTTTTTCATATTTCCTTCTTGTCCGGGCCATCTCTTCTAATCTATAAAAGCTATGGACATGAAACTTCATACGCTGATAGATCTCATTGAGCAAAAGTGCAATGAACAAAAACCAGTACTCTGTACTTCATGTTTTGAATGCTATTGCCCTTTGTTAATTATAATACTTTAATTTTGTCCCGGTCATTCCACCTAAACTATACAAGCTATGGACTTGAAACTTCATAGGCTGTTAGATCGATCTCATTGACAAGAAGAGTGAGCAGATTTTTGAGTTTTTGCCCTTTGTTAATTATTATACTTTACTTTTGTCTGAAATAATTTTCCTACACATCAATCCTGATGTAACATTGTTACAATCAGTTCAAATGCTACTAAAGTTCAAGGTCTTTGTACATTGTATGAGCGGTGTTAATAAATAACTTATATTAAAGAAGAAACTGCAAAAGCTTTTTACCTTTCGTTTGACCCTGACTTGACATCAAAGTATTTTGTACAGCGCAAGTTTCATAAAGTTTTATTTCTGCTTATTCAATACTAATATTTTGATGGTACAGTAGATTCACTTTAATGTTAAAAAAAACATTGTATTTTTGTACAACAGCATCTCATAAGAACGGAACAAAAACGATAATCGTGTCGCATCAAAGACAAGGCCCAACCTAGGACACGGGACGATATATGGGACGATATAATTATGTGGAAGGTGTAATCTGAAATCATTACGACAGGACACTCTGTTATGCTTTGTTAATAAATAAAGGAAACCACGTGTTAACTGAAGAACATAAAGGATAGTTATTACTTCATCCCTTAGCTTGAATGATGATTTTGTGTTTTCATTGAGTGATGTGAAAATAAATATTCAATGAGTGGTGGAAGGCACGTACGCGTGCAATATGGTAATTTCCATACACCAAGATGCAAATAAGTTCTGTATTTATAGGAAAAACTTGAATATTCTGTGTAATATATACATTTTTCGTTCTTTTTTACATAAGAATTTGAAACGTTTTACCTATATATGTTGTTTTTTGGATAAATTTATAAAAAAATAACCTGGCAAGAAAGTAGTGGAAATACGGAAAATATGTTTCACTGCAGGGAAAATATTTTTTACAGTAAATAAACATTATAATTTTATGGATAATGAAAATTCGCATTTCATCAATATTTCTCAATATTTCATTTATAAGTATATAATAAATGTTTTTTTATTCCCATTAATTATGTTTTTGCCACAGCTAATCCGTTAATTGAAAAAAATAAATAGATAGGAAGAATAAAATCTCAAATTATAGACATGAAAATACTTTTTGAGAGATGAGTTTTATATACAATAGCTATCAGTGATCACGTGTCGCCTGATGATAACCAATTGCCTGTTGCGGCTACTGTGTAGCAAGAGACACATAAATCATAAAAGGTCGAAGCTTGTTTTTATTCAAGGGCCATAACTCAGCTTAAAATCGTTCAACCGGAAAATCTGTTAAATATGAACGGGTACCCGAGGAACCGATCAAATTGCAGTAATAGTATAAGAGAACTAGTCCGGACAAAACTTTAATATATATATAAATAATTAAAAGACAATCACTTTGACACAAATCATTGACCCGGAAAATGCCGACGGAATGCACAATTAGGCTTGTACTGATCATTCCTGTAAAGTTTGGATGAAATTGAACCAGTAGATTTTGAGGATTAGTATGGACAGGTTTTGTAACGGACGGACAGACGGACAGTACACACAAAAATTATCCCTATATACTTTGAAGCATGTATCAGCTTATGTGTAGCTTGCAACACAAAAATCATTAACAGACAAAACACTTTTTTTTTCAATGACAATAGCTCAGCCAAAATAATATTCATATTATGTACAAGTAATTAAGATACCTATAAATTCTGTAAGTATCATTGATATTTGCATAAGTAGTATAAGAGAAGTTCGCACAAACTTTGAAAATTAAAAAAATCACTAAAGGATCATTACTCTGGCAAGAATTATTGAACCGGAAAATGCCGACAATATGCAATATTTAGGAGTTTTGGTTCCTGCAAGTTATAGCTCAGAATAGTAGCAAAGTCATGAAATATTTTGAATGCAATTTAAGCATCGTGTTGTCCAAAAGCTTCGTTTAAATTACATTATATATTGGAAAATGTGCTGTTGATTTTCACTGTAGAGATTACAATATTTCTTAAGAAAGGATATTTACCAATCAAATATACTTTAATTTATGGTTGCTGATTTGTACCATGTCGTGTTTTCGCTGCGCCGGGCTTCATGCGAAAAAATTACAGTCACCACTTTGTCGTACTATCGCGTTTTCGCCTTTGCGCCCCGTGGAGCGAAAGTAGACAATATGTTGACTTTGTCTGTTAGCTGTTGTTTCTCTTATTTCCGTCATTTACAACAACTAAAAATATTTTTTTACAATACTCTTCTTGACCAAATAGCTTGCCGGATTGGACGAAAGAATGACACGGGAATATCTTGTTCCGTTTCTAGCCAAAACTGGCATGCCTATAATCATAATAGTTAAAACCACGGCTCCATCGAATACAAACTGACCACATTCTAGAGCCAATCGTTGAGACACTATTTGTCTCATCCCGTTGCAAACTCGTTTTGTACAACTTTGGAGTGTCTTCTTTGCACACAATGAGGACCAAAGCCCTAACCCAAACAATATTTCCGTGAGATTTTCGCGTGGCATGGTCATTTTTGGACCGGCGATCTGTTTTCTCCTCTATATAAAGTGCATAAATTTTCGTAAAAAATGAAAATACAACCTATTTCACTAGTTCTTACTTAAAGGGTTGCACCTTTGAATATAATGTCATAATGATATAATTGACGAAGAGTCTGGGAGATTTGTGCTTTTTTGCAACAGTTTTCACTCTTGGTAATATACACGCACCAAATGACAAACGTTGTAGGAATAACTTTTCGAAGTTATTAAAAATAAAATTGAGGAAGAATCTTAAGACTTAAAAATAATAGGAGGTGATTAATAATGTACTCAACGAAGCAGACAGGTATACTCATCCCAATTATTAAAACATCAGAAAAGCTTAAAATCTTATACATTCACATAGTCTATGCGATATCTGGAAACATAAAATATTAATTAAAAGCAATTTACTTGGAAACGGAATAATGGCGCGGAAAAATGTCGCATTGATTTTTGGCTTTAAGTTATTGAAAAAAGTATGTCGCTTTAATCGTCAGCTGCGACATAAGACCTGCACAAATAATGTACACTGACCACTTAGATATCAGTCTTAAAGTAAATATTCCAAGTCATTGTGGTCCAGGTTGAATGATTATCATTAGCATATAATAATAATGAATATAAAAAACTTATCACAAATACCATTAGTTCTATTGAAAATGAATGCAAATCTTACGATATTGATCATAGGAAATGTGGGAAATATTAAAATACAGCATTAAAATTCAAGTATTTATTTCTCTAAACTGAAAGCTTAACATTACAGAAACCTATTAACGAGTTTAGAAAAAAAAAACTCTCGCAGCTATACCAAAAATTTCATTCGCATAATTCAGATACATTACTTAAACAAATATCGAAACCGAAACAATATATATAAATAAAGCAAACGGTGCAAAAATTAGGCTCACGGGCACAGCTCATCGATCAAGGTGAGAAATATACAAATTATTTCCATTCGTTAGAAAAATCGAAATAAACGAAAAATGTTCTAAACTCGTTGAAAATTGACGGAAAAAAATAACCAACTTTGAAATCTTATGAACGAAGATATATATATACGCTACAAAAGCTATACGGCAACTCTGGAAATTCATCTTACATCTGACGAATCGATCACAACTAGGGGTAAAACTGACTTATCTCCTTTACTCATGAAATAATCAAACAGAAAAATTAATAACATACTCAGAAACAATAAAGCAAAGAAAATATACATTCGTCGCTTATGGGAAATCTTTTTTTGAATATGATATTTCGTTGAATAAAGTATACCTAAATATAAAATCAAGCATCGACAATAGAAATAGATTCCAGTAGAAAATCATCCTAGGGAAATAAATCCTGACCCAAGAAGTCCCATTGATTTTTGAGTGTGTATATACATTTTATCATTTGTTAAATACGTGTTCTTTTTTGTTGTTGTTTTTTTGTTTGTGAGGACTTCATTTTAAGATGTAAGAAGATATCAAATGATATATCATGCATGACAGAAGACATTTGCTGACAGATACATTATTTCTTGTGATTACATAAATGAGATAATAAAAAGCTCCAGAAAACAAATCAGCTTATATTTGTTTCTTTTCCTTTCATATTTCGTTTGGATAGTATTGACGTTCATAGATAGAACCTATTACGGACAATTTCAAGCTGATATTTGAATTATTAGTACGTATGAAGCCTAGGATGTGGCTGATTGAGTTGGCCTTCACCAGTGCTAATTAATTCATCATTTTGTAATTGAGTGTAGAAGTTCAAGTTGTTTTAACAGTTTGTGCTTATTACAAGGTGGCGCGATACCTCGGTTGGTTAGATTACTGACTGTCACTCCTGAGGTTTCAGGTTCGATCCTTGGTAACACCCTTAGGATTTTTTTCAAAGACATTTCAGAGTTTCCCACCTACCTAGAGATATACTGGTAAGACACCCAGGTAATCCTCTCATGTATCAGTGCTATACACTGGGCATGTAAAAGAGCCAAGGGGTCTATTCAATAAGAGCTAGGGACTGGTTCCCGGACTCGCTTGTATCTCATAACTGTCTCTAGAGTCTGCTGAGGTAAGGACCCTCCTGACAATAAGTGCTTGCACTTTCGTAGGTTATCCTTGACCGCCCGGTCCAAAGAACATCAATCAAAATCATTACAGGCATTACTTGGACTGAAAGTATGGCAAATTGTAGAGTGGTGTGAAACATCTGTAAAAAATGCCCCGTTCTTCGATTCAGTTTATTCTTTTGTCATTCGGGATCACTGGTTCATATTTTTGTGAAATTATAAAGTGAACAGTTACAACTCCTATGAAGTGTACTTCTCAATGAGATGTTACCAACTTACCAAGACTTATCATGAAATACGAGTGAACGAAATATTAGTTTGGTCAACTATGGTGTTGAATAGTGTTGAGTCGTCGATCATCGATCGTCGACAGCCCGGATTAGTCGATTTCTATTTAAGTTAAATTGTTTATTTCTGCTTGCTTTTAACAAATAAACAAATTATAACAAAAGGCCATTGATATAACACAAAAATTGTAAATGAATTTATTCAATTTACTCTCTTAGCAAGTCCACTCTTCTGATTCAATGAAAATGAAATTATGTCTGAATTAATTCAATAACCTAGGTACAATGTGATCAAGTGCATTACATCTAGTATTATAAAGTTTCAAAATTTGATATAAAACGAAGTGCAATTTAAAGATATTTTTTGAAGAATCAGGAAATATTATTTGTGAGACTTTTATCGTTATTTACTGCAATTCTTGGCAAATAACCTGTAAGCAAAATTCAATTCACTCCCTCACTCAGATTTTCCAGAATATTTATTTTTATCGGGCGCAATGACACAAAAATAAAAACCGCGCGGTGTAGCTAAATGTAGAGAAAATATATGACAGAAAGTAAATTTATTGAATAAATTTTATTCTAGAACTAATCATTATCATGAAAAATAAGTGTACAATAATCACATTGGATTAACTAAAATAACTTAAAACCGATTCATTTTGCAAGGAGAAGGTCAAAATCTATGATGTGATAAAAAATAACTTGACAGTTTAACATTTCGCCTTTCTTTTTCTCTTCTTATATTCTTAATTGTGAATCGCATATACGAACTATGATTTAATGTGTGTTTGTGTTTGCATTGCAAAATTCTTTAGTTCGCTATTCATTGTACATATCGCGACACACTAACAAAGTTTGCACTCTTACCCTATGCTACGACCGGATGTAAACAATACGTTCGCACAGGGCATGCGCGGTGGTTAAATCCCACCCATTTTATTCGATTAAATTCTAGAACAACCTCTACTTTCGGTTTCAATTTTGCTGACAAGGAACAGTTTGAGTCAACGTAAGTGTTAATTTTAATTACAATGTCCAAAACTTTGCACTACACGGCGTAATTTTCATTAAATATCCGGTATTATCACCGTCATGGTAGTTTTTATTCCACTCGGTCAAAATGACGGTACACATTTACATGTAAACAAACAGATTTAACTTCTCAGACAACTTAAATAAGGAATGGACACACGGTAAACTCTGTTGCAACGTAAAGTATAATATACCCTGCAACAGAACCTTATTATTCTGACGAATTAAATTGACTTTAATACGCTCGTATACAATTATTTATTGATCGATTTTCATTATATTTATTTTGCAATACCTATCATTCAATATGCAATCAAACAAAACCAAGTTTTCATACATTCAAGGAAATTGTAAGTTAGGACGAGCTTTCAAAACGAACAGGTAGCAATTTCCAACACGCTTACCGAAACTCCAACATGGCGGCTCATTTGCATAATTTATTCATAAACGCAGGAGCATAGAACTTTGTTAGTGCGACATTTCATTTTTAATAGTCAAACATCCGCATACCAATCCGACTGATCCGCTATTGTGACCGACGAAAAGGCCCGAGAAGTTGCAATTGCCTTTTCAAAAAATTATTCATAAAGGGCGTCGCGCTTCGGCGAGGACGCCAATTAATATCAGTCATGCACAATATCTAATGGCGGATAACTTCCGCAATAAGAAACGAAAAAGAAAGTAGAACGTATTGAAAACACAACGACAGTCATAGCTTAAATAGGAAATGTAAGTAACTTTTCTTTACTGTAATGAATTTAATAATCTTTTCATACTTAACTTGAATATTTAAAAAAGAAGATAAATTAGAAGTTAGTATGTGTTTACTTATAATGCATTGATCGGACAGACCGACAATTTATTATTAAATACACCCAATAAAGCTATACATATTCAATTACCCATTCAGGTCAAGTCAAGAAAACATTTATTTTGCTCATTACAAGTACAAGCATGACATAAAGAGGTGACAAACATGAATAAAATAAAATGAGGCTCAAATAGTAATTTAATTTAGTGACATGCTAATTTACCGAAACGGATGGTGGCAATTTATCGTGATTTTGATATTATTGACACTAGATCTTCAGAGTTGATCTACATCTGAATAAATGATGAACCGAAAAGCAGATAGCAGCTACGCTCTATGTTCTTCGAAATATGATATCTTGTCCAGTAACCACCAATATTTATACGGGGTAGACTATCTTCCTGAAGCTTATGATTAGTTTTCGTATAAAATATGCTTACACATGAATGTTTCGTACTTGAAATAAGGCAAGGTGAAGTGCTACAGTATTCACGATGCTTACGAATGTGTGTTCGTTTTAATTTTATCGTTGAAGAGTTGAATAAATCAGCATATTTCAAATTTCGAATGGTTTTATCGACCACCTGATAAAAACAGCTTTGTCTACATGTTTGTGGTAAATAATATGAATTGTCCGTACTCCGTGTATTTTATGATAGGCAGATTTTCGACTACAGATAAAATACTAAATCACTATTGTAATGTTATGTGGTTTTGTATGTGAGTATATCACAAGTAAACAACGTATAACTCAAATGAAAAATAAGAGACACAAGTGTGTTCTATGACTACAAGTTTAATACTGGAGATAAACTCTTAACAAGACCTGTTGTACTACTTTCTAAGCATGCGCATGTATACATTTTTATCAACAGTCTCATATTACATCTCCCTTCTTTTAATAAAAGAAATTGATTGAAATTGATATCATTCAACATTAAGAATATGTATTTTTTTTAAATTTTAACATTGATAATATTATTGAATCATTTTAGTGAAACTATTTATAGCTAATTCATTCTTTTATGTAATTAAAAGCTATCATTACGAACTAATCTATATATTTACACAATTATCGTTTATCAGATATATAATCATCAATCAGTTTACTTCTGATAAGTATCATTCTGATAACGAGTACTAGGTTTTACAATTCTCCCAGACCGTGTTTAATAATTACCATATGTTGTTAAGCCAATGGTTTAGAGTTAATAGAAGGGTCACTATTTTGTGGGAAACTATTATCAGGTAATTTGATCTCTTTGTGTGCACGGTGAATCAAATGAATTAGAGAGAAATTCGATAATTTGTTTTTCCAATCTCCTACGCAGTGATCTCCCCTTACAGTATAAAATCTCTGCCGTCACAACATTTTCGTCAAGATTTTTTACGATATGAATTTTTTCAATTTTGATATTTATTTTAAAAAGTAAACACGGTTTTGGCTATGTGTTAGATGTGATCTAATATAAAAAATAATTTTAGAAACATGAATATTATGAAAATAATTTTTTAAAATCTTCATATCGCACAGTTTATTTCCAAAACAATGGCCCCTCCCGAAAGTGAAATCATTCAAGTAATAATTGTTTTGATTCTACACTTAACGAAAAAGATTTTTTTTTCAATTTGAGACCAGACCTCAAGTTATAATGTCGCTATTTCTTAAAGATCTATGAAACAATTGTTCAACGATTTCATTGGCGTATCTGTCACCTTTACGCAATCATGAGATAAGACGATCATCACGTGATTTGTGTGAAGGCAGTGGTTACTTGCCGTAGCGTAACCGGTGTGCGGAGTTTGTTGATTTTCTTGGGTTTTGATTAGAAATTTTCTATTGTGGCAGTAAATTGGCCATATTGTGTCTGTACATTGTACAACCTTTTTCCATTCTTAAAGTAACCTTTCCTGGTACCCATTTTTTACCAAACAGAATAGGGACTGGGTCATTTACTCGAAGTGTACTTAGACTTTTTGTGTTTTTATCAGACTAATATTTTTGTTCTGAATTCATTTTTTGCTTTTTTGTTTTTAACCACTGATGGACTAACTGTCCGGGTGTTGAAGCCTTTTTCAGAAATTAGAACTTCAAACTTTGTCCTTCGTCCCATTATCAACTGATTTGGGGTGTAACCACATTTTAAAGATGTGTTTCTGTATTTTTAAATACATATATATATATATATGGGTCTTGCCTAGATTCCTTTGCCTAAGTTAAGGTTTTCTTAGCAATCAACACACCCTTTTCAGCCATTCAATTTGACCTACTATATGATATGGCGATGACGTAATGTGATTGAATTCTCATGATTTCGCGAGAACTTGGCACACTCTGTTGACGAAAATTGCAGTCCGTTATCACTCATGCAAATATCTACAATTCCATATCGAGATGTATGTGCACGAAGATTTTGTATTGCGGTATTTGCTCAAGTATCTGGCAAATAGTCAATTTCAAAGAATTGACTATAATAGGCAAATGTTATCAAGTAAATCTTACCATCATGAGAAAAAAATATCTGGCGTATTTTCTGTCACGGTCTATCAGGAAATTCATGACTTATAAGCGGTTCATTTGCATTTGAATTACGATGTGAGAGACAGGTACTACACTGTTAAACAAATTCTGTGATTTGTTTAATCTTGCCAAAAGAATTTTTCTTTCCCACGCTCAACCGTTTTGTTTACACCATAATGCCAAGTGTGTATTTTACCTTCAATAGCGGAGTGATTATGACCTCGAAATATAAGACCATTTTCATAACTTAGTTCATCCCTATGGTTCTAAAACAAAAGTATATCTGATGGGCATCTTGATCTTTTCTCTGGGAAACCTTCAATGATTATTTGTTTTAAAATGACCATTTGTTTATCACTGCTTGTTGTTTCTGAGATATTTTGCAATCTTTGATCAGTGAAATGGAGTTGTTTACATACAGTGTGCACATGTGTGTCAAGTCCTTGGCCTGCTTCTGACTGCAAATCCAATATACATTGTCGAGACAAGCAATCACTGACCGGGATGTTTTTGCCTGGAACATGGATAACTGTAATGTTGTACTTTTGCAATTGTAACAAAATTCTCTGCAGTCTAGATGGCACGGCTGACAACGGCTTTTTGATAATTTCAGCGATTGGTTTGTAATATCAATGCACAGTCACACGTCTCCCTATTTGGATTGATGAAAACGAGTACAACCATAAATTATGGCTAAAAACTCCTTCTCTGAGCATAACCCTTTTCAGTTTCGATTAAACTTTTCGACGCGTACGCCATTGATCTGCCATGTTGTATAAGACATGTGTCTATTCCGTCCTTCGAGCTATCACACTCTTATGTGAGGTGAGTGGTGCTTTCGGGTCATAATAACGTAACACAGGTCCTTCAGAAATAAAGTGATAAATGAAGTATCTATCTCCACATGTGTCAGTTTTAACATATCAAGACCATGCCAAATTAAGCTGGTGCTACAATTTTAACAACATTGGAAGAGGTCCACTTTATGATACTGCCTGTAAAATTACTTAGCTCGGGGTCTTAAAGATTTTGAAAATGTTGAACGGTTTTTCAAATTGCCGTATGCCAAGTGTGATTCCTCAAAGTTTGATCTGGGAACAGTGTTCGAAACGGACAAAATATAAAAAACAGCATACTAAAAATTTATTCTCTGACCTTCTGTTGCATGTGCTTTAAATAGTGTAAAAACAATTGCATGTACGTAAATATATTTATTCAACATGTTGTCAACGCCAACTATCAAGGAAATGTCCAAACGAGTACTACAAGGGACATTATTTTATTGATTAAACCCGTTTTTAAATGCGCACAACTCTTTAAAAATCCTGTACTCTAATTTGCACAAATTGACGCCGCCAACAACCACCGTTTACACCGTGAAACTATAATACATAAATGTAGATGGATAAGTTGTAGATTTTTGTTTTATTCGAAATTTCCCTATGCTTAAGTTTGCGATACAGATATTTAATCTCAGTCGTGCACAATATCAAATGGCGGATAACTTCCGCATTTAGAAATAAAAACGAAAGTAGCAAGTATTGAAAGCACAAAACAGATCATAGTTTAAAAAGGAAATGTAAGTAACTTTTTTTACTGTTATGAATTTATAAATCTTTTCATACTTATATTGTTTATCAAGAAAAGAAGTTAAATTCGAAGTGAAAGTACGCGGTATACTAGTATGTGTTTATTTATGATGCATTGCTTTCATTAGACAGGACAATTCTTTTCATTAGAACCACCCAATAAAGTTATTCAATTACCGAAATGACGGCAATAAACAGTGTTCATTTTATCTTTACCTAACAAATGTCCCTTATTTGCCCGGATTGATGAACGGGCGGACGGTATGAGAATGAGAAATTTTAAAACCTGGATAATAAGCTTGACATAATTTTGAATGACTCTCCAGAGTCATCTACAAGTGAACAAACTGTAAAGCTGAAATCAGGTAGCCTAGCTCTATGGTTTTCGAAATATAATATGTTGTCTACCACCAATATTAATACGGGTTTTACTATTAGTATCTTCTGAAGCGTATTACTAATTTCCGTATAAATATGTTTTTACATATGAGCGTTTAATTAGTACTTGAAATAAGGCAGGGTGAAGTGGTATTCACGATGCTAACGAATAATTTTATCTTTGGCAATGTGATTTGAACAATGAACAGTTGATACAATCAGCATACTTTCGACTTGTTTTATCGACCGTCTGATAAAAAACACAGTTTTATCTACATGTTTGTGTTGTCGGTACTCCGTGTCTTTATTTAGCTTCAGATAAAATACTAAATAATTATATAGGACATGCTACCACGTGGTCAAAAACAAGAAGTATCTTTTTCAAAAAAAAAGATACTTGGCCGAAGTAAAGCTGACTTTACTTGCGTTTGTTAAGTCGGTCGGTCTTGCAGTAGAAACATTGAGATTATTTACTCCTACCTGTTTTACAGTATTTTCAATTTGTACATGTGCTTAAATTTTACATTTATTTTTACAACGTTAACCACTCTGCCACAGACACCTCTGTTCAATGCAATTTATTAATAATAGCAAGTAGCAAAGATCGAGGACGCCACCATAAACAAAACATGATCTGAATCTTTTCGCGGAATTTATTTTTACCCTTATGTATATCGTTTTTATGTAATGTATGTCATTTAAGATGAAAGCGGAAGAAGATAAGCATAACAAAATACTCATATTTCATTTGACATAGCATTCAATGGTTTCAAGTTTCTAAATGAAACTGTTTCGGTATGCATACCTTACATTGACGTTTGAATTAAAGTATGATCCCCGTAATGCACTACACCCGCTTTAAAGAGTATTTAGATAGAATAGAATTACTGTCAACTGCATTGGATCTGAGGGCCGTGGGTTCTAAACAAAGGAGAGTCAACTTTTTTTCTTTTTTTTTTCTTTTTATATTTTTAAGTATGTCTCAGATCCATTGTGTAAAGAAAAAAGTGTTAAATTTTGATAATATAATTATTGTAAGTATTTTGGCTAAAAAAGGGCAACATTGGTGCAAAAGCTTTTTACAGAGATGTGGGCATAATAGATATGCATATAGAAGATATGCTCTTGGTAATATTTGAAAAATTTCTGGATATCTTATTATCTATAGTGACATTGACCTTGCAAATACGAACCTTAATTACATGTGAGAAAATTATAAAATAAACATCAATAACCATATGATATCATAAATAAACACCAGCATCAGAAAAGTTGGGTTTTGGCCGGTTGCACTGGTGCCCGAGTTATAGTATGTTGAATGTCGGGCCGTGGGTGACATGCGGGTGGGAAAAAAATTTTGTAACAATTTTCTTAGCAACTACTTATCACAGCCTTTTGATGATTGGCATACATCATTTGCACGTGGTCCCATACCTTGGTATTCGATTTCAGGTATGTCGCTCATCCAGTTCCTTTTTATCGACAGTTTTCTCAGCAACTACTTATCACAGCTTCTTGATATTTGGCATACAGCATTGACACGTGGTCCCATACTGTGAGATTCGATTTCAGATATGTTGCTCCTGTTTATCGACTTAGTTAAATTCGACATTAATGGTAAATTGTTTGAAATTTTCGTAACAATGTTTATCAGCAACTACTTATTTCAGCCTCTTGATATTAGGCAAACAGCATTGACACGTAGTCCCATACTTTGAGATTCGATTTCAGGTCTGTCGCTCATCCACTGCCTGTATATCGACAAGTTAAAATTTCGACATGAATCGTCAATGATAGGAAATTTTCGTTGCAACTTCTTATTATAGCCTCTTGATATTTGGCATACATCATTGACACATGCTCCCATACAGTGGATTTCAATGTCAGGTCTGTCGCTCATCCACTTCCTATTTATCGACTAGTTAAAATTTCGACAATAATCGTCAATGTTAGGAAATTTTCGCTACAGTTTTCTCAGCAACTACTTATTATAGCCTCTTGATATTTGGCATACAGCATTGACACATGCTCCCATACTGTGGGATTCGATTTCAGGTCTGTCGCTTATCCACTTGTTTATCGACTGAAATTTTTAACATTAATGAACAATGGTAGGAAATTTTCGTAACAGTTTTCTCAGGAACTACTTATCACAGCGTTGTGATATTTTGCATACAGCATTGACACGTAGTCCCATACCTTGCGATTTTATTACAGGCCTGTTGCTTATCCACTTCCTGTTAACTGTCTTAGTAAAATTTATGACATTAATGTTAAATGGTAGGAATTTTTTGTAACAGTTTTCTCAGCAACTACTTATCACAGCCTCTTGATATTTGGCATACAGTATAAACACGTGGTCCCATACAGTGGAATTTGATTTCAGGTCTGTTGCTTATCCTCTTCCGGTTAACCGACTTTGTTAAATTTTCGACATCACAACCTTTGGTATTTAGGAAATTTTCATAATCGTTTTCTCAGCAACTACTTATCATAGCCTCTTGATATTTGGCATATAGCATTGACACATGATCCCATACTGCGGGATTCGATTTCAGGTATGTAGCTCATCCACTTCCTATTTACTGACTTATTAAAAATTTTCGACATTAATGGCCAATGGTAGGAAATTTTCGTAACAATTTTCTCAGCAACTACTTATCACATACTTTTGATATTTAGCATACAGCATTGACACGTGGTCCAATACCTTGGGATTATATTTTAGGCCTGTTACTCACCTACTTCCTGTTTACTGACACAATTAAATTTTCGACATTTATGGTCAGTGTTTTTTTTTTGTAAAATCACAGACTCATGAAATTTGATATACAAATGCAAAACCGGGCTTTTCTGTCTTTGACCCATTATTTTTATTTGGTATATTTCGGTATTTTAATGCATATGACTTTCAGGGACAGTAAGCGTTAATTGTAAGTGGACAAACATATAAAATGCCATTAAAAATTGTTACACTGAATAAGCCATTCAACGACAAGAAGAAAATATTAAGATCTTTTTTGAGCAGTGTAAAATGTTGTAAAATGTTAAACGGGAGGAAACAAATATCCGAGAAATTTAATTCCGAAACTCCTTTTGATTATTCAAAAGTTTAGACGTTTCGCGTTTCAGAAACATCCTTTTTATTTGTTTACTAATTTTATAACGGCCAATGAGATGATTTGGGAATTTTAAAAAGACGAATTGAAATCCAATTTATATTCAGTTCATCACTGTAAACTTTACAGGAAGTCAAACCCATCTTAGACGTCCGTAAAACAGTGTAATCTTAGATAATGCAATAATGAATAATGAATGTAGAGTTTTGTCATTCAAAGGAAAATAAAGTCTATTAAGTTAAAATTATGATTGAAATTTAATCAATTAAAAATGCCCACGGATGTAAAAAAATTTGAAATAATGTCAACCGGTATAAACATTTTGCTTTAGGTTTCTACAACCATAATGACAGAACAGAACAGAAAATTTATTTTAGATTTAAACATTACATTAAGTACATACATATACAATAATTACAAATAAAAAGGAGCAAACAAAGTAATGGTTTGAATTATATACAAGATTACGGTTAGATATTAATGTATTTAATTTGTTTTAATTTGTTGCACATGAAAGAGTACACATCTGTATAATGATATTTAATTTTGAGTATTTGTGTTAAAAGATCTTAATTGAAAAGCCTTCGCTATAAAAATGGAAAGTCTATGTAGAATGTTATTGTTTCCGCTTTTTAACAAACTTATGAATTTAAACATACTAGGCCTTTTTGTGTATATTAATGTATCGTCAAACTTTTATAAGCGTCACATAGAAGCACAGAATTAAATTCATCTTGAACACATTACACACTTTCTGTCCTCCCAACTAATATTTCTATATCTCTTCGTTTCTATATTTAACTTATGAGATAAATGTCCTCGCTTTGTGAGGGCATGCCTAAGATTTTGATTGTCTTAAATTGATTAAATTGATAAATATGAAACAATTCAAAACGTTCTTTATTTCTTGAATTGCATAAGAGCACTCGAATTTCGCACACCTTCTCTCCACAGTGAAATGTATATATCCTTAAAAGGTATTTTAACTTATTCCAGTGCTTTTTAAAGAAACTTCCGATGAACTCTTTCGATTTTATCAGCAGGTGAAAATCACGAAAGCTCGGTGCTAAAATTCAGAATGGGTGTGACATATGCATCAAATACGTCGAATGATATATTTATAGATGTGATAAGGTCTTTTGTAATTTTATTTAAAACAAAATCGGTCAAGTTATTTCCCCTTGAAATAGGCCTATGTCACACTTGAAAAAATCAGATAAGGTGCTCATATGTCTAACACAAGACTTAATTTCAGAATACATTGATCTAAGCAATTTCAGAACTTTACCATTTACCCCTTCTTGTATAATATTGTACCATAGTCCATTTCTGTATATGAGATCAAAACATTTTTTTTGTAGTTTACGAATGCTGCGTACACTTTAGCACCTTTACTAAGATGTTGTTCTGTGAGATGGTGTAATATAAATACTGTGTCTGTAGTACAACCATTAGAGTATATATATATAATGCATTGCTTCTTTTATATCATTAAATAGTAGGTGGATTTTTACTCGATATACTGGAATAAACGTAGTCAACAACTCCCAGCATTAACTATGTTCGAAGTTGGACTGAAAGAGCCGATAAAATGCTTTGGGACATGCATTCTCAAAGTTGACTTCTACTTGATCTAGACTACTACTATTTATCTTATTTAACTTGTTTATTTAATGTTACTGCCAAACAACTGCTATAAACATTAATTTTATAAAATCGTAACCACCGCCCTCTCATGAAAAATACTTTCGTTTATTTTAGGGATCACTATCTGATTTACAGAAATGTTTATTACAGATTATTCTAACACTATCGGAAGTTTTCCTATATAGACAAAGAAGGTTGGAAGCGTGCATTATTCTACAACAATGCACTCGCCGTTCTTATTATCTCCCTGTGTATTTTCACATTTAGGGCGCCATTTTGTTTTAAATATCTGATAAATAAAAACATTTTTTTTGTCGAATTTTGTTGTTTAAACTATTTAGAATGAACGAAAATGGTCTTACTAAGAAAATTAATCCGAACACCAATATCTTTAATTTAGTCGTTAACGTTGTACAGGCGTTTAAAGTGTTGTTTACGTGACGTCACAATGTTGCGCCAAACAGCACGTGCAAAACAATCAAATCAAGTACGCTAATTTAATGTCGTAAACGAGTTAAGTTTTACATTTATTTCACTTTTAATAATTTGTATTTCGCTTGAAAAATTATAGAGTGAAATAAAATAAACAAACAAAGTTTTATCAACGTTTTCAAAATTCGTTATTCTCAAAATGTTTCTACACACGGTAGATTTAACGACAGTTTTTTTCAACCCACTGGAACAGCCTTTAAAGAACGTTTCTATTGGAATCTCTGAGACGAAAACAAATTAAACCACCAAACATAAAGTCCAACTTTGAAATAATAATTATATTTTTTCTTGACGTGTTAGAATGGAAACAGATATTAATTCATTGTGCATTATTTCGAAATTTCGAAATTGATTCCATTATTGTATGTCAATGGTCATTCTTAAATTAATTTACAATATAAACAAATAGACTTATCATTGATGCAAGTTTACAGGATGCCGCAGAATTGTTTTTTTATATTCTAAAAAGTGTGACGGCGTCGAATGATAGGCGGTGCTCCGAAGATTGATTTGAATTTATCATTGATCATACACTACAAAAATGGCGTGGTCATGACCGTTCATAATTTATCATTAATCAACTTTAGATTACAAAACAATGTTATCATTTATCAACTTTAACAAACAAAACAAGGTTATCAGACAAAACTGTTAATCACTCTTTTGAAAAGCTGTACTGTAGGGTCATACATCACACAAATTAATAGATAGTATGATACAGGATTCTTTAAAGTTGCCAACAAATACACGTGCGGGAGATTCATTGTCTTATTTTTGTTTTGGAGGGAAGCACGAAAGAGTTTACTCTATTTTTGGAGCAACATTTTGTTCTTTGACGTATAGAACCGCCATCTCTTTTTTTTAAATCTCGTTGGAAAGACGGTTAAGTAAACTTACTCAGAGATCTCCGTACTTCAATCGCTGATTCTAAATTATATACATAGTTTCAGTCTGATGCCCTTGTACTAAGATGTCAGGAGATAAAAATGAAGAATGCAGTCTTGAACAAAAAATGTGATTAACTTCAACTATGAAGACAAGAGCTTCGATATTTGACGTGCATCATAACTATCATGTCCACCCGATTGTTTATGTAGGATATAAAAAACTAACTTTAGAAAAATACTAAGCCTTATAGGCTTTTTAATCTGAAAAATGAAGGTTTAAACTTAGCTATATACTATAAATGCTTAAATGCTATCTACAAATGATATGTTAATCATAGCCTGGAGTCGAAATGCGATGGTGCTATGGCCTCTCTAGAAAATGATAACAAATTTATAATAGTTTGTGTTTAAGAAAATAGCATGTATATTTATTCTTTTTTTTTTTCGTAAAAGAATTTCATCATTTTTCGACTGCACAACAGTGCTACCCGGGATCCTTTTTGAAACATATAATTGTACATGTATACAGGAGAATGATTGACTTTAAGATCTAAGAGGTTAGAGCTCAGGTATTTGGCATACATGAGATCTTCTACAACTATATAAAACATCTATAGTAGTTAAACATTGTCTACCAAAATAAAATACGGTACAGGTTGCAGCACAGTGTTTAATCATTTGTAAATTTTATCTATAGGTGTGTGATTTCATATTGGTTTACAGTTTAATATTGTATAGTGCAAACTGATCAGTTACTTCGGATTTGCTTACATAGTATTACTAGTAGAATTATTAAGAAGTAAGAATTTTCTTAACTTAAATTAAAAATAATTCAAATATCTATCTAAAATTTGCCTGTAATTTGTTTAATTAATTACTGTGCAAGCATAGTACATGTCAAAACAATTACATGTTATTGTTTATGATATATCATATCTGATAAACTTGATAAAACTATTGGCTACGGAGTATCAATACATACCAAAGTTATTTGCGGCTTTAAACTGCTTGAACCGCACAGAAAATGAGTGATAAGCCTTTGCCACCGATGTAGAGCAAGGCCAACCAGTACATCCATACTATCTTACCTGACTAACTTCAAATTGTCATCTTGAATTTATGGTGGCTGATTTCAACCATTCCATGTATTCATGTCTTCGCCCCTCGAAAGCGACATTTGGGGGCGCCGGCACGAAGAAACGAAATGTTTTAGGCGAAATAACAATATTCTGATAGGCGTGTCGGCGTGTGACATCTTTGTATCGGCGCCTATATTTGTTGTGTCATCGTGTCTTCGCCTGAAAATGCGAAAGTCGAAAACACGATAATTGGTCAATTTATCGAGTCTTCGTGTCATCATGTATTCGCCCGAAAGTGGAAGACACGATAAATTGACCATTTACCGTGCCTGCCATTTTGTATTTTGAGGAAAAAAGATATCGTGTCTTCGCCTATTACAATATCATTATTTCGCCGAAGGTGAAGACACGATAATTGGTCAATTTATCGTGTCTTTACCTTAGACTTTTGAGGGGCGAAGACATGAAGATACGAAATGGCAAAAATCAGCCACCATACGATATCCCTAGAATTGAAAATGGTCAGACCGTTACAATAATTCAGGAGGATAAGTGGCTGTAAAGTAATTTGGCTGGCATGGTACTTGTATTGATTGAATTTGATGGATTAAGATAGTGTCCGAAATCATGGCTTATGTAACTGCATGTATTTAGATATCTATATGTAGTCTGTATTCGATGCAGTGAAATAAATGTAAACAAGAAATAAGATATAATATTTTAACAGAAAAAGACAACATCAAACAATGCCTGCTGTAAAATGCCCTTTTGACGGATGCGACTACGTCACTGCTGACCTTGAAGCAACAATTGTTGTTGCGCTTATTAACGCACACACTTTAGCACATACTGTTGGTAATGTTGTTACAACAAAGACACCAGCTGAGCCGAAAACAAGCACCGACCAAGTGACACCGCCTACACCTACAGCTAATGTACATAGTAAGCATGTTATTCTTATGTCCCTCTTAATACCACGTTCTTATTTAGAGTTCAAAAATATATATGGTCTATAAACAATTTCAGGCTTTTATCGTGACTCCAAGACAGCGCTCTGGAAATGATACTTACAGTCACTATTTGTCTAATCAACTCAATTCCTTTACGAAATTTGCTCACAAATATCTTTTTTAAAGCGTGACCGTTTATATACCCGGAATGCTTACATGCTGTGACGGAAAGGGCAAATAAAGTGATATTTAACATAACCGTGGAGAACCGTGGAGAGGAAATCTAAATCTTTATAAAATAATATTAATATTGTAGTCTTGCTACCTAAGTATCTTGCATTTCAGGAGCAGTCGATGATCTAAATATCCCTCTGCAGACATGTCTTTATTATAATAGCAATGGTTGTGACAGAGGTAACACTTGTCCATTTTTACATCTGTGTAAAAGTTATATAGAAAGTCGGTGCGAATCTGGAAAAGCATGCAGCAAAAGCCACAATATCCTCGATGCTCAGGTAAAAGCCATCATGGAAAAACATGGCATAGACATAAAAAGGAAGCCAAAAGAAATTCTACCAGACTTGCAAGCATCTGTTAAGGAAAGTATAGGACAGAACAATGATGATTCGAAAACAAAACCGACAGGTACAAAATAGTTATCATTTTATCTAAAATACATAAATTCGCATGACATGTGTTGTATTAACAGCTTGTAACTTTACTACATTACTATGAAATATGTATTCTTCTAATTAGATATTAATAAAAGCATTAACGTTTTTATACTGCAAAAAAAATATTTTTATTTTCCTCGTATATTTGCTCTAACATACTTCATTATAAAAGTAGGTTTTGAAATCTCTGCCCATTTTATATGTTGTGAAACTATTCCAGTCCCAGCCGCTGTACAGAATACGCCAGAGAAAGGTTCTATTAGAATTTGTTACAAGTACAACGGAGATTGTTGTGAAAGGGGCGAAAATTGTCATTTTTTACATCTGTGTAAAAATTATATAGAAAGTCGATGCGAGTCTGGAAAAGAATGCAGCAAAAGCCACAACATCATAGAACCTAAGGTGAAAGCCATCATGGAAAAACATGGAATAGATGTAAAAAGGAAACCTAAAGAAATTTTTCCAGACTTACAAGCATCTGTGAACGAAGGTAAAAGACAAAGAGAAAGAGAGAACTCAAAAGGTAAAGAGCAATTGCACGCGAACTATGTTTTCAATCAGAACCTAAACTTTTTTATATCATTTCTTATGATATCATACCTATAGTTTACATATTTCTCTCTTGATATAGTAGTGGATCAGTTTCCTATTGACGGGTGCATATTTGCAATGACTTTACTGTATCTCAAACACATTTTTAGTAAAGATTGGCCTATTTATAAAGCTGCCATTTTCTCAACTAACGACGAATATGCTTCCTTACTTAAAACTTAATTGTCGCCACCAGTTACCGTGTTTTCAACCCATGTTTGTGTCAAGAAACCGTCAAAACCAACTATCTGCTACAAATAAAAATATGTGGGTGTGAAAATTCCGAACTGTGTCCTCGCATACATATGTGTAGCGATTACATATATAGTAAGTGTGAAGTAGGAAAGAAATGCGCTAAAAGTCATAATATCCTCGAGCTTGCAGTGGCAACTAAACTAGAAAAACATGAATACTAAACAAAAATCTAAGTCAACTACGGTAAGATAGTAAGAATTATTGTATGATATTTTATACAGATGCCGATGGAAATAAGAAGTCGACTCCTAAAATCTGTTACAGTTACAACGGCCGTGGGTGCGAGAAAGCGGGCTCTTGTTCATACATACATATGTGCAAGAGTTATATTGACGGCAAATGTGAGCCTGGAAGAGAATGCAACAAAAGCCATAATATTCTTGAACCAGCAGTGAAAGCAAATCTCGAAAAACATGGCATAAATACGAAAAGAAAACCGAAGGACATTTTGGCTGATTTTCAAGCAGCATTAAATGGAGAAAATCGAAAAGGCAATATTACTGCTGGATGTGGAGCAAAAGGTCGATTGAAACATAAGATAACATAGAATTCAGTTTGCATATCTGTTTTATAAGTAAATTCCTTCTTTCAAAATAATTACAAGCATACAAAACAAATACAATTCGTTAACATTTACTTAATATGATAGAAAGAAAGTAATAAAAAACAATAGTTGACTTAAGGTGATTCCGCTTTGTCAGCCATGTTTGTTTTCACAAAGTCTGTCCAAAGTGAAAGTAGGCCAAAATTCATATAACAACAAAGCTCACATTGTTGTATGATGAGCCATTTGCAAGTACACTTCCAGTTCTACAGTTTAAAGACTAATTTAAACAAAAATAAAAATGATAACAATAAGAAAATTTACCTTGAATGTGCTACATTTCTGAAGACCAAATACATTCTGTTGCAAAGTTTTATGCACATTTCATGAATGGCAACATCCTTTTTAAAGTCTGTTTTAGTGCCTACAAAAGCTATTTTTTGCAGAAAATACATAAAACTTTAAAAAACATAAATTTTAGGAAAGTAGTTTATCTGACCTTGAAAAAACATGGCCACCATGACATGTGTAAAAAAGTAGTACCATGAAAATAAGCATCATTTACCTATTTCTTGTGTACATGACAAACAGAGACACTTCACTGTTACACATACAAAAGGTTAGATTTTAAAGTTTGATTGTGTTTTCATTTTAATTGTAGTTCATAAGGCTATAAATGATGATTGTTTTCTTGCACTACTTTTTTACAAAAAATAATGGAGGCCATGTGCTTAGAAGGACATGAGATACAGATTTATTTGGAGTTAAGTTTTGAAAGATTTTTGTATTTGCTGCAAAAAATAGCTTTTGTAGGCACTAAAACAGACTTTAAAAAGGATTTTGCCATTTATGAAATGTGCATAAAACTTTGCAACAGAATGTTTTTGGTCTTCAGAAATGTAGCACATTCAAGGTAAATATTCGTGGTGTTATCATTTGTATTTCTGTTTTAAATAGTCTTTAAAACATAGAACTGGAAGTGTACTTTCAAGTGTTTCATCATTTTACATTGTAATCTTTGTTGTTATATGAATTTTGACCTACTTTCACTTTTGACAGACTTGGTGAAAACAAACATGGCCGACAAAGCAGAATCACCTTAATGCTAGGTTGCAAACATTGGCATTATCTCCGTATATGAATCAAACAAACCCTATCAAAATATGAATATATTTTAGCATGTCTTTTTAGTGCAGTTAGTGAATAGTTTCAATTTTTATCTTAAATATAGGAATTCAACAAGTAAAAGGTTTAAAAATCTGGCGACAAAGTGATCCCTCGGAAGCAAAGTCAACTTAGATTAGAGAGTAAGAATTATTGTATTGTATTTTATACAGATGCCGATGGGAATAAGAAGTCGACTCCTAAAATATGCTACAGTTACAACGGCCGTGGGTGCGAGAAAGCGGGCTCTTGTTCATACATACATATGTGCAAGAGTTATATTGACGGCAAATGTGAGGCTGGAAGGGGATGCAACAAAAGCCATAATATTCTTGAACCAGCAGTGAAAGCAAATCTCGAAAACCATGGCATAAATACGAAAAGAAAACCGAAGGACATTTTGGCTGATTTTAAAGCAGCATTAAATGAAGAAAACCGAAAAGGCAATATTACTGCTGGATGTGGAGCAAAAGGTCGATTGAAACATTAAATAACATTTAATTCAGTTTGCATATCTATTTGCTTATCTGCTTTCTTAACATTTTAAAAAATTACTAGAATAAATTTATCAACATTGTTAACATTTTACCTTATATGAGATGAAGGAAAGTAACTAAAATAACATTAGTTAGTTGACTAAATGCTAGGTTGCAAACATTGGCATTACCTCCGTAAATTCATCAAAAAAGACCTGTAGATAATGTTTTCTATGTCTCTGATCAAACATACATTTCTGAAACAGTTGTGTTTCCCAATTCATATACATGTACATGTATACTTACTGTAATTTTCATTTGTATATTTGAAACGCAGTTGCAACACATAGCAGAAAACCAGCAAAGGTATCAAGGAAAAAGGTATGCATATTTAACCTGCGTGGAATATGCAAATGGAATTTCTGTCCTGATGTTCATTGCGACCTCCCGTACCAGTGGCGATGGAAGCTTTTGTTTGCAAAGGAATGGACTCCACTGTATCAGCATGAAAACGTTGAAACAGAGAAAGCATTCTGTGATCCAGTTAATGAGGTTTACAGACTTGTAACTGAACAAGGGTATTTCATCATATTTTCTTAATTCTATTTGTACATTTGAATTTGAAACATTACCAAAGGTATTAAATGATGAAAATGTAAGTGTACTTGAATTAAAACTATGCCTTCAACAATTCTCTGCAATACTGTCGTTTTTGACGTTCTTTATGTTTTTCTTATAAATGTCCTTTCTATTTATTCTTGCATGTTAAACTAGCTGTCTTTGAATTCTAGTATTCTACACGAAAACTTACAAAAATCCAAATATTACAAAGTTTCAAGTGTAAACTTCAATTAAGTTCTCGAGGGTCCCTTAGTGTATACTATTTTGAAGCCTACGATAGTTGACGAGATTTTGTTATTCAAACTTGATTTTTGTTCAAAGCGCGTTTACTTAACATGAAAATAGCATACTACTTCTTTCGTGAAAAGTTTTTGTTGTTGATCATATCTTATCTCAATATTTAGGGTAAACATTAACATTGATTTTAAAACGATGACTGGTACAAACATTGAGGGACAGGTATTTGTAGTTAATCGACTGTCTACACCATCGTCTGTAGAAGTAGTGCGACAGCGTTGGGCAACAAACTGGCTATGGTATTGGAAGAATGAAAATGGTGAGTGGATGAACTACAGCGATACGGTAAGGATAATTATAAAGATTACCCCTTGTTTGCCATTTGGAAATAGAATAACGGAATATTACATCTAACCATTTGAATGTTGAACATTATAATATCAATTAAATACACAACAAAATAAAAAAATATTGTGGTACAGCAGCAACCTAAAATGCTGGTTGTCCTGCCTATATTCTTATGGCATAGAAATGCCAAAGAATGTAAATGAAATAACTTATGACAATGAAAAAGCAACAACAACAGCAAAACGCAAATATGTCTGTGACGCAACGGATCGAGTCATATGGAAAATATGCACTAAAATAGAAATCCAATGCAAGTAGACATTCGCTCCGGATGTTTTCAGTATATACGAGGAAATATTTATTCTTTTTATCACTTTAATCGAACAATTTTGTTAAGGGTTAAATACTTTATTACGAATTTATCAATATAATACAAATTTCCAAAATGTATTTTTAAATTCACGAATTATTGAATAATAGAAAATACATATTTGCTATCGCTTTTACGAGGTCAGATTAATTATGCGTTGCTTCTCATACTTAGATATATTTAAGAGCTAAATAAAATCTTTCATGTCATCTTTTTGTTCTTATTTCTTAGTAAGTTTTATAGATAGATAGTTTTATTCTGGTAAACGATACATGTCATAAAACAACTAGAAATTCAATGTCAATATCAAGAGATACATGTAAACATGAAAGTGCATGTGTTGATGCCATATATTCAATACCAAGGATGACACAAAAAAAAAGGCATAAGCCGACTTATTTCCACTATGATCCTTAGAATTGATCATGTGACACCAGAAAGGCAAAATAATTACTAATTATGAAATATTGCACATGAATTATTCAATCACAATTTCTTATATCAATTATTGCACATAAGTATTTCCATCACAAAATTTATCACACATGTATTTTAATCATAATTGTGACAGATATATTTGACAAATGAATAGGTATTACTAAAAAATGCACTGAAAATAAAAAATATATGAATAAAAGCTAAGTAAGATGACTCGATTAAAATGACTACACAGATATTGATTGCATAAAATGTTCCTTAAGAGATGTTTTAAAATTATCACGATTTGTTATGAACCTAAGATGTGTTGGTAACCTGTTCCATTCCTGACAACCATTAAATACAAATGTTTTCTTTCCGAAACCCTTAACTCTTGGAATAAAATAACTGTTACTATCTCTAAATCGAGTGGAGTAAGAGTGTACCTCATTTGCAATTAGAAAACGCTCATTTAAATAACTAGGTGCACTATTATTATGTATCTTATGTACATGACCAAGAATAAGGAAATTCCCCTTCATATGTACTGATAACCAACCAACTTCCTCAAAATGAGCCCTCCCTATATGAGTACGGGGACTGAGATTAAGAATTAACCTCACCAACTTATTCTGTGTGGCCTGAAGTCTATTTTTTAGATTTTGACTCAACCCTAAGTACCAGGAGGCACACGCATAATCAAAATGACATTGTATTAATGAAGAAACTAAAAGCTGTTTAGTATACCTATTTAAAAATGAACTTTTTCTATATAAAAACTTAAGTTTTGCATTGGCCTTCTTAATTACCTGATTGGCTATAGACTCACCAGATAGACATTGATCTAGGTCAGCACCTAAATATTTAACAGATTTGGTGGATGTTATTGTAGTACCATTACATACAATATTTAGTTGATAACATGACCTACGTCTTAGTTTAGACGCAAATACAATAGACTCTGTCTTACAAAATGTAAAGAAAGTTTATTATCAGTGAGCTACTTACTCACACTACAGAGATCATCAGTAAGCTGAGAGGTAATATATTGGATATTTTTACCTGATACTAAAATTCCTGAGTCATCAGCATACAGAAGCAATTTATTACGAACCACAGCCTCCATATCATTAACATAAATCAAGAATAGGAGAGGACCAAGGATCGAACCTTGGGGTACCCCACAATTTACATTGGCGCTAGATGAAAGTACACCGGAGACATTGACCATTTGTGTACGGCTAGATAAGTAAGACCTAAACCAGTGAATAATATCACTAGAAAACCCCATAGCATCAAGTTTCATGAGTAAAATATTATGATCGACAGTGTCGAAAGCCTTTTGTAAATCTAAAAGGACAGTACCAACATAATTACCTTTATCCATTTCCAATTTAATAAAGTCTGTAAGGTGTCAAAAGCAAGTGTCAGTAGAATATCTATGTCTAAAAGCAGACTGATGGGTATAAAGTAGGTCATTCTCTGATAAGTAACTCTCTACTTGGTCATAAATAATTCTCTCAAGGACCTTGGACTCTACACTTAAAATAAATAAGTTTTGCCCATTTTTCACTTCATAAACTGTAGTTGTCTTTTTTGTTCTCCCCATACTAGTGCACAGTTATTCCGCTTATCGGCCAACAGATAGTACATAAATACCTTTATTTTGAATACTGGTCCATTTAAGGTTGTGGAAATAGAGAAATGTGATATTGAACAAGCTTTTATTAACAACCCGGATGGACAGTTTTCCCTTCGAGAAAATGGAAGTATTATCGACTTTTCAAAAATGATGCAAGTAAATGATAACCCGACACCTGAAATTGAAGTTTGTCGAAGACCTGTATTTGTTAGTGAGAATGAGACAGAGGAGAGGAAAACGAAACAAACGCAAAAGGAGGGAACGTAATTAGGATTTTAGATTAAAATTATCTTTTTTTATTATAATCAAATAAAATTTGTTATTGTCATGACGGCAATAAAAGGTGCTGGGAAGTGATCTGTTTGTTATCGCCGTTCCTGGACGGCGATATATAAAATTAACAAGATTTGAACATTTCTACCTGTACACCGCTTGCCTTTAGCCAATTAAAGCAAATAATTTAAAATTACATGATAACGAAATGGACGTCAAAAAACTTCAACGAGGGATGCTTAAATGGACTCACCCAACCACCATGTTTGTCGGGTTACCTATTTGTACAACTGAAAAATATTATTATCAATGTACGAACTCAGTACCTGTCTTTAGGCTTTTGCAGGATAAACACATCAAACTGCAATGTTTTTGCTACACGTCTTTTCTGATTACAGAATGTAGTCTAAAAAAGAGTCTTATTTTGTTTTCTTTCCAAAATTTGCGCTTAAAGAAAAAAACTTTATATTAAATGCTTTCTTCTGGGCTAGTTTAATACTATGAGTGTTGTTATTGTATCATGCCTTTAATAAAGCAGGTTAAATGTGCAGCAAGTAATTGTTGTAAATTACGCAAGAGCCGTAAAAAATTCTTTTTGCCGATTGATGCACTTATTAAGTAGCGCATGTAGTTTAACTCATTGTATAACGAGTCAAGCGTTATTGTGATATTTTTCTAATGGATAATACCGAGTATCTCATACAATCTGACCAAGCAGAATGTAACTGAGCGCGTCAAAATATTTTGACAAGGACAAAATGGTATAATATATCAAGTATTTTTGTTAGCTTTACGTGTTGACCACATAGTATTAGGCAAGAAATGAAGAAATGAAATATTGTTTCTATATTCATTGCTGAACGGCGACCCAAGCATTTTTAGAAATGCTTATACTTGTTCGACTCATATTCTATGGAATTTTGAAATATTTTCATCCATTTTTGAAGATCTGTACTATTTCCTATAATTTGCTTAATTTTTTATATTTTGTAATTAAAGAATTGGAAGTTTAATCTTAAAAGTAAATCATATGCCTTTTTTATCCCCCGCTGAAAAGGCGGCGGGGGATATAGAAATAGTCTCCGTCCGTCCGTCCGACCTTCCGTCCTTCCGTCTGTCCTTCCGTCCGACATTTTTGTCCGGAGCATATCTCTAAAAAAATTTGAGTTATCAACTTGAAACTTCATAGGTGGATAGACCTCATTGGGGAGGAGTGCAGCGCACAAAAATGATAACTCTACCCTGCATAATTTTTGAGTTATTGCCCTATGTTATTTTGCAAAATTGATTTTTGTCCAGAGCGTAACTCCAAAAGCCTATGAGATATCAACATGAAACTTCATAGGTGCATATATCTCACTCAGGAGGTGTGTAGTGCACAAGAATGATAACTCTACCTTTCATATTTTTTGAGTTATTGCCCTTTGTTATTTTTCATACTTAATTTTTCACCTGAGTGGAGCAAAACTCAAAAAGTTTTTGAGATATCAACATGAAATGTCATAGTTTGATAGATCTTATTGAGGAGGAATGTTGTGCGCAAGAATGATAACTCTTCCCTATACAATTATTGAGTTATTGCCCTTTGTTCTTTTTCATGCTATTTTGTCCAGAGCTTATCTCAAAAAGTATTTGAGGTATCAACTTAAAACTTCATAGGTGGATGGATCTCATTGAGAAGGAGTGCATTGCACTAGAATGATAACTCTACCCTGCATTATTTTTGAGTTATTGCCCTTTGTTATTTTTCAAAATTAATTTTTGTCCAGAGCATAACTCAAAAAGCCTTTGAGATATCAAAATGAAACTTCATAGGTGCATAGATCTCACTCAGGAGGTGTGCAGTGCACAAGAATGATAACTCTACCTTTCATAATTTTTGAGTTATTGCCCTTTGTTATTTTTCATACCTAATTTTTCACCCGAGTGGAGCATAACTCAAAAGTGTTTGAGATGTCAACATGAAATGTCATAGGTGGATAGATTTTATTGAGGAGGAATGCTGTGCACAAGAATGATAACTCTTCCCTGTACAATTTTTGAGTTATTGCCCTTTGTTCTTTTTCATACTATTTTGTCCGGAGCTTATCTCAAAAAGTATTTGAGGTATCAACTTGAAACTTCATAGGTGGATGAATCTCATTGAGGAAGAGTGCAGTGCACAAGAACGATAACTCTACCCTGCATAATTGTTTAGTTATTGCCCTTTTTTATTTTTCAAAATAAATTTTTGTCCAGAGCATAACTCAAAAGGCCTTTGAGATATCATTATGAAACTTCATAGGTGCATAGATCTTACTCAGGAGGTGTGCAGTGCACAAGAATGATAACTCTACCTTTTATATTTTTTGAGTTATTGCCCTTTGTTATTTTTCATACTTAATTTTTCAATTCAATTTTTTTCTCAAAAAGTATTTGAGGTATCAACTTGAAACTTCATAGGCGGATAGATTTTACTGAGGAGGGATGCAGCACACAAGAATGATAACCTACCCTGCATTATTTTTCAGTTATTGCCCTTTGTTATTTTCAGCCATCAGTATTCACATAGGTTTCAAATCTGTAATCACTATAGCCATCCGTTTTCATTACCAAAAGACCTCTTAAAATGGAATTATTCTGCTCTACTACATATACATTCTTCCAATGAGCAAACACATTCGGCGGGGGATGGCCATGTTGACATGGCTCTTGTTTAAATATAAAAATGATGCATCAGTAATGTTTTACGACAAACTTTAACTAATTAATAATCAAAGTGGTTTTATGGACTTGTTCTTTTTTATGAAAACTTTTGTTGTACGGGTAGTATAATATTCATTTAAATATAATTTTCAATTAAATTAAGTTTAAATTTAAAAGTAAAGTTTGATGGTTACTTGAAGAAAATAATTAATTGTAATTTATGCTATTTGGTTTAAGAAGTTACCTGAAATGCAGACAAATATTTCTTTCAATGTCATAATCCTCTTTAATTCCTTTTTTGCAGCGTAAGTGAATGAAATTAAATGAATTTAAATCTTGTGTTTCATTTTTCTTGTTCTTTTACAAACTCATAAAAAATAATGTAATGTTACATGTATTACGCGAAATCTTAAATCCTATGTGCAGTAGATTAATGAGTTAATTATCTGGCCCCGAGTTCAGTAACTTAAAGATTAAAGATCAGGAAAAACTAAAAGACTCAAACATTTTCCATTTTGTATCCTCATCCTAAATATTTTATATCAACTTGATAAAATCGAACTTGAAATAGTATGTTAATGAAATTTTAAAATAAATTTATTTTTTATTTTTACAAGATATGGACATTTTACAGTTCTTCCAAATATTAATCTTGATCCTAAAATGGATCCATACTTTTTGTATTTGTTTTGTTATTCGTCGATTTTATTCCAAAATAGGGTTGTTACGTTGCGAATCAGTGTTCGCTTTACATTGTTTAATATGTATAACTTTATTATAGCAAAATACAATCATTTTTAGTTAAATAGACCAATGAAAATAATCCTGATCACAATGGTTTCTTTGTGAACACAATGCCTGAAGTATCAAACAATATCCATAAAGTGATACAATGCGGGATTTGCATGTAAATATATAGAAATATATTTAAACTTATGAATGAAATATTGGAAAATACTGATGAAATAAAATGCGTATTTAAATTTTTCCGTATTTTCACTGTAAAAACTTATTTTCTGTGCAGCGACACACAAGTTCCGTATTTTCACTGGTGTCTTGACGAACTTCTTTTTTCTTAACAAAACTAAAGGAGATCTTTTAAGAATTGTAAGGTAAAGAAACATCGTATAATATGAAAATTATCATATTTCACCCGTAGCTACCACCATTCATGAAATATTTATTTTCATACCACTCGACGGAAATAAATCCTGTATTTATAGAAAACACAACTATGGCCATCCTCTATATATTTGTCAAATTTTATAAAGTGATTCATATCATTATTGGGACTACGATTCATCTGCTTGCTGTAATATATTTTTTGTAACTTAAGGTCTAATTATACAGGGTCGACATAATACGTGGTTTAGATGTTGTCGTTTTGAAATACATACATCGTTAACAGGATAATAAAATTACCATTTAGAACATTTTATTGAATTGTTCTGTTTTATTTTAAGAAAACGAGGCGGCCAAGTACCTAACCAGCCTACATCAGAACGTATATCTAGCACTACTGAATTATCAGCATCACCGAAGTGGAACATGCTTCCTGAAGAGGATCTCTCGAACCATCGTCAGCTAGTTCCGGTAATGATAAATAATAACAGAATAACAGAACTTGATAACCATTTTAAACTTATGCATTTCTAATGTTAGGTACAGTGTTATGTTAGGTACAGTGAATACTGTTGAATAACCCTAAGGATATGTTGCCTGCTTTTAAAATCTGTCTTTTGACGTCTTATCTGTGATATGCAGGCTTCATAACCTCTGATCCCCTTTTAAAATTCCGTTTTATTTATTTCCGCCCATTGTTTTCTCGTTTAGGGCACACGCATGTTTATACTTGAGGACAATACGCCGCTTTTCCCGGAATGTCACTTACGTGTCACATTGAAGGTTCCATGATAACCTTCATATGAACATATCTGCGGATGTTTCAAAATTCAAAAAAGAACCAGGTCATGTTAAATGTTAAATTCTGCTTAAGCCGGTGCTAAGGGCCGTGGACGGTAACTTGCACTTGACAGTACCGTCCATGAACAGGCTCAATCAAACCGAGCCTGCAACATTTTCAATTATGCCGTGTTGGGCTTTCTTGAGGCATTCTTATTTTCTCTTTTGTACAGGATGAAATTTTTAGCTCATGATTGATATAGGCAAACGACACTCAACAAAAAAGGAAAGTGTTGTAATGGAAATGCACGACAAATTGTTTTTTTGCACTGTTTTATCGTAATTTTGAAAATAAAGAAACAGAAATATATCTAAATTGTGTAAAACAGACACTTTACATCTGCCTCTTTTGTATCAGAAATGCATTTTCTCAAAATCATTAAGTAATACAACTTTACCCTTAACTGCCATTTTGTAGCAGCTACCATTGAACTGTTTCTTTGATCTGTAGGCAAAATAATTTCAGTTTTTGGTAGGACAAACCTTTGAGAAAAAATCGAGTAACCATCATCTTCAATTAAAAACATCCATATCAATAAGGATAGGATTGTTGTCTTGTGATGACCTAATCTATGAACTGTACGTCAAAGCTTTCTTAAGGTATTGATGAGACTAGCTTGTTGTGATCAAACTTACTTTATCTTGACCTTTGACCTATTGACGGTATGGTTATTGGTCATGACTCGTAGACGGCTAAAAATGTATGTCAAAGTATGCTTCAATAATAATTTGTTCGGTCTAGGTCGCTTAGACATTTTTAAAAATAAAACAGAAAATCAGAATTGCAAATAAATGTCAGTGTGGTATTATTAATGATCCACTTTAAACTTTCAGTTGAAAGAATCTGATTCGGAGTACACAGAAATAAAAGGATTTTTTCTTGAAAGTCTAGGAAGTCCAATAACAGTTCGTATCAAATCTATTGAACGAATTGAGAATGGCGATTTATGGGAGGATTTTGTTGGGTTAGTCACATATATATAGATACAACTATTATAGCATTGATAATAAAATCATTATCAAATGAATTGTAACATCATTTGAGAGATACGTTTTAAACTCTATACACTGTAGGAATACATAGACTAGTGTCATCTTGAAGTTTTTTTTAACAAAGGACCAAATTAGCTTAACCAGTAACAGGGAATGCAGTTGGAGACCGACTAGCGATTATAAATATTTTCAAATATCAAATTTGAGCAAAATACATCTTTAAGTATATTACAAATGTATATATCTTAATCGCCATTCTGTTTCTATTGCAGTAAGCGAACAAAGATGTTAAAGAAGAAAACAGAGGAGGAGGTTGGTGAAAGACGATTGTTTCATGGTACCAGAAATCAATACATTGATCCAATCTGGAGTCAAGGGTTTGATTTTAGACTGAGTGGCCAGACATCAGGTAAATTCAATGTCCACAATTCCTTCCATCTACTCAAGGGTTCCCAAAACTTCTACAACGCTATTCTCAATATACAAGTATCTCGTATTGCAGATATTTTATTTTGTGTTTATTATGTCCAATACAAGAGATCCTGAAAAGAATCAATGTAATGGAAAATAGCTGTATCTTTAGTTACTCCAATCCGGTCCTGTTTAGGTCGTTACATAGAATGATCATACAAGTGGCATGAAATTAGTGAGTTCGAGTTCTGGACGTGGTATATATTTGTCTATGTGATCATATTTTGCGTCGTTGTCGTCCTACTATTGATTAAAAGTCATTCAATTGTGTTGTCGTTTGTTTCCTGATACTTTGAAATAAGCTCTTAGTCTGTAATGATAAATGAAATCACGCTTTAAACTGCCTTAAAAACAAAAAAACCTTCATTTTGTTAGTATAATGAAAGTCCCATGATAAGCAAATCATTTTCGAGGATAGGCACATTTTAAAGTTAAGTGAATTGGTCTATTATGGAAGTCTTAAAATAATAAATAACTATGTTGTTTGGATAGTATTAAGTATTACACGTAAAAACAAACCAGGTAGGGAATAATAAACGAATGGTGCTAGTAGATTTGAGATATTTGATCAGATAAGAGATTTTTATGTATTTCCGAAAATAAAAGTTGTACAACAAAATATTATTACTCATCATTACTCATGGTATCTTACTATGTTTTTACATATTAATACTTTATTCTTGGATGATAGAAAATAAGAATAAGAAGAACCTTTTATTGGCAAATTTACACTCAAAAGAGTCATATACAAGCTTTCATGATATATACAATTACATGTATGCATAAGTTAATTACTTATTACACAAGTATAGCTTTTCTTTTTATTAATGGTTATTTTTCATATTCTTTTTCAATAAACAACTTATTTTAGAGATTCTACATTCAAATATATAATACTAACAAGTATGTATGAAAAATACTTCCAGTCTCGGGAGAGATGATCTATTTTTTCATGTACAGTATTGCTTATAACAATTTTAGAATGTTATCATGTACCACGTCATTGTCTTCTCTATCACTCCCTTGAGCTAAAACATAGAGTTTTCCAGCCATATATTAAAATTTTCCAAAATGTTTGGTTTGGTAAAATTTATACCACTGATTTTCTAAAAATATTCTATTTCAAATTGTATGTATTTGTCTGTTATGAAATAAAGTTTTTTAAAGATTTTATTTAATGTTTAGCTATGTTAAGTATAATTCATTGCATGGTTCATAGTGTAAATTATGTTTAACAATTACAGGTACAGCATATGGAAAAGGAAGCTACTTTGCCACAACATCCAAATATTCCAATTATTACGCAGAACAAACTTCGGACAGGGCAATGTTTGTTGTAAAAATTTTACCGGGGGCATACGTCCGCGGATGCAGCGAATATAAACGTCCGCCTCATAAAGACAAAGGCAACCCATGCAGTGAGCTTTATGATTCTTGCGTTGATAATGAAACCAACCCGCAAATATTCATCATATTCGATAACAATCAAACATACCCCGAGTATTTGATTAGGTATGAATACCAGAACTTGTAAACATGAACATTGGAGAAGCAAGCCTTGTGTTTACATACAGACACAAATATACTTACATAAATAAACTTTAATACCACCTAACCACAAATTTTAAAGGTTTTAAAATGTATTTAACTTTTCTTTCCTTTTTATGAAAAAGAAAAATATAAGTGTTTCAGAACAATCTACTATCAAAATGGACATGTTTAAGCATATACAAATAATGAAAATTAATAATATAAAAATATATGATTATGGTAACAGATCAAACATCTTTAAAAACGTAATACAAATTAAAAACATTTTTGAAATGTCGTGATTCCATGTACATTATTTGTCCAATCTTGCTATAATAAATGTTCTTATTTATTCCATATTGTGGTAGAAATTTACACTTATACTATTTTTAGTAATAACAAAATATGTATAGTCAACATATTAATTTATACCCTAGACATCAGAACGAATAAAGTAAGTTAGAAAAGACAGAAAAATAACCGGCACAGGAAAAAACTGTTTTGTAAACCGATAATTTGTAAATAATCTTAAGAAACGTTGTTTAAATATAATCCGTGGCAGTAAATTTAAGTATTAAGAAATAATTTTCTCAGTTATTGTATTTAAAACGGAGTCCACTGAGGTATTTTGACATAACGTGAAATAAATTTCAGACATTTGATGTAGGTCAAGACCAAAATTTCAGATCATTTGCTCAGTCTGTTTTCCAGAACAGTTGTGAAAAATGACCCAAAATTTTAAAGTTTATTTTTTCCCCACTCAAATCGGGCTGAGAATAAGACTAACCGTATGACTTTCGATTTATTTCCGAGTATATGTCTTAATCATCCTTTATTTTTTTATGTTTTAAGTGCCTCTGGCGATCTATGTTTTATGATTTTAGGTTTTAAGACCTCAGAGGAGTTACTTTAATGTTTTCGTCGCACAGTATCATATCATGAATGTTGTTTGATTGCAAGATTTGTAGCGTGTGTGTGTGTGTGTGTGTGTGTGTGTGTGTTTTATTTTTCTTGTTTAAAAACGATCCTTTATGTGTTTTTGTATAATATACTGATCACCAGAATTTAATAATATCAAATGTGTAATTATAACTATTTGGATTTTATTAAAAGCATTTGAATACAAAATAATTTTAATAAACCAGTACTTTTCTAAATGTTTAAAGGATCAACAATTGGGAACAAAATAACACTCTCTTTGATTGTTTGAAACGGAACATTTGTCTAAATTGTGTGTTTTTAAAGTATTTTATTTAGTATGATGCAAGCAGTATTGTAACAATAAAGTATTTATGTCTGTTTTGACCTTACCAATTCTCATTGAATGTTGTCTATCCTGATTATTACATCTTTATTTATTGATGCATTGGGAAAAAATCCATTAGTTTTCCAACATGGGTGAATTGATGTTTACATGAAGAGTAAATTAATTTAACTCGATTTTGAGACAGGTTTTCTTAACATAATCATGTATTCGTTTCAAGCCTACTGCTCTGGTGTCGTGTAGGGAAATATGGCCGTGCTTTTTACATGACCAAAACGTTGCGGTGGTATGGAATTCGGAAAATGTCCGTGCTGCTGTATTTTTGTCCATACTTTGCGGGAATGTGTACGTTTGCATAGAGTTTGAATATTCCCTTTTAGCGTAGGTGAACGTTGTTGTTATATGAAATCTGGAACAGGAGAGATTTTGTAAGTAATGGCAACAATCAAGTTATATGAAAAATGCTAACCAATTTGAGTCTAATTAGGAAAGGTCATGTAAAATTGCAACATCTACTGAATCAATTATCCCAAAGATCAGAAAATATAACAACATTGAACAAAAGTACGGGACAACTTTTTATTGCTTTCACACGGCACTTGACATCTGCTGTTGATAAGTAATTTGGACTTGTTTTCGGTCTGAGTTAATTGTTTCTGATGAATGCATTATAATATATGTCTTCCTTTAGTGAGCTTTTGGACTATTTTGTTTAAGTTGTCGGTATTTTGGATAAGTTTTACAGGTTTTGCATGGATTGTTGTTGATACATGTATATTCTACATCTTAGTATCCAGTCTGTATGTGGAGACGGCTCACTGTATTTTCATAGTATAGATCCTATAGTAAATCCATCACATTTAAGGCTAAATTCTGGACAAAACATATCCGGTACCGGAACTTCATGTCCATTTCTTTAAACACCAATGCAGTCCAAGTAAATTTAGCACAAAAAATAATACATTTGCCCTTGGAGTTTTTCTGCAGCTTTTAATTCCTGTAATCACTATAGAATTTTCCAAAAAGTAACTGGTGTGTATTCTTGTGCATAGTATCTCCTGAAACCTTCCACCCAAAAATGAAATCCTGCAAAAATACATCAAAAACAACCTTAAAAGTACACAGAAATGAAACTTCATGTACACAATTAATACAGATAAACTATAAATTTAACCAGAATCAATTGTGATGACTTGTAAAAGGCCATTTCAAAATTTAAAAGAACTATTTTCTAGACTACAGCGGGCTTGGTCTTATTCCGTACCGGGGTGACACCATGTGACATTGCTGTCGTATATGTGTTGACTATTTATCTACATTTTAGCATGTACGGTTTGTAATGCACTTATTGTTAATTTATATGGTGTTTACTTTTTTCCAGCCTGGCCAGCTTTTCTCTTTGGTTCAAAATTAGGTTTTTAAAAAGATAACACTTGGCTGATATGTATGATATATAACCCGTTCTCTAAGTTTTTTGTTTCTTGATGTTATTGATAATAATTTGGACTGACTCTCATGTCCGTGGCCGAGTGGTTAAGGTCGTTGTCTTCAAACTTGAATGTCAGAGAGTGTTAAACATGTATAATAATATATTTGTATCCTTTCGTTATATTGCTTAAGAACTATCAATATATATATATATATATATATATATATATATATATATATATATATATATATATATATATATTATATATATATGATTCCCATGTGTAATGTTTCAAGCATCATCTCTACTAGATTGTTTTTGTTAAGATTTATATTCTGTATTTTAAACTATTACCCACATTTATTATGTTATCTAACTTCATTGACTGAGATTATAGTACATTAGTCATGGCATCTTTGGTTGTTTTCAATAATAGTGAAATCATAATACATCTATACATGTATTAAATAATGTGTTTTCAGTGCTTAATTAAAATTACATAATGTGTTTTCAGTGCTGAATTAAAATTACATAATGTTATTTCAGTACTGGACTGAACTTACATAATTTGTCTTCAGTCCTCCTTGACTAAAATAGATATTAATGTGTTTTCAGTCCCCTACTAAAATAACGTATTAATGTGTAACAGTTCTACTCCGGACTAAAATTATATAATGTGTTTTCAGATCTGGACTTAAATTACACGTGTTTTCAGTCCTTGACATAATTACATAATGTGTTTTTAGTACTTTGCTAAAACTTGTGAATCACCGGTAAAAATTTGACGCATGCATCAAAAGGCCATAATGCCCCCGAAACTTTCATATTTACATGGTCCTCATGACCATATTGTTTCACGTAAAACATTTATTTTGATGAGCATTTTAAGTCACTCATGATTTTCTTGTTATTTAGATGGAAAACAGTTGGCTATTCAATGTGTTTCTTACTGCTAACAGTAAGTGCATTTTTATTGTGGCATTACAAATAAAATTGCTGGTCTCTTTAAGTGCTTATTACTGACTATTCCTTTGATACTATATGTATATTAATAAAGTTTGAAAATGTTTAAATTATAACCTGTATACCATTGTTAATTTCTTTGTACATATGTTTTGTTATTTTAATATAAGTTCGCCATTTGCATCAGAAAAAAAATACAATTAATTCATGAATTTATCAAGATATAAAAAGTTGGTATTTTAGTCATTTTATTTTCACTTTATTTTACTCCAATCACAAGAAAGACTTTAATAGAGAGCACAAACACTGAACTATAATTTCCAAACTTTTATTTCGCTAACACTGTATACTTTTAAAGCCAAAAGAACACAATATAAATAAATTTTGAACCTAAATACTATCCATAATAACTTGAAATCCTGAGAAGCTCTGTCTCGTGACACTGAAATCTGACTTATATACCAATGAAATAATTCCCGCCAAAACAAATATCACGAGAAAATCAAGAAACATGATTTATAACAAAATACTCCGCCGGATTATAACAAAGAACTTCGCCGGAGAACATATGTACAATAATGTGTAAAGATTATGCTGGAGCATAACATTAAGTAAAACAAAATTATGAGGTCACAGGAGAAAATTACACATTTTTGGACGGGAGAAAATTACACATTTTTGGAAAGCATGTCATATAATTTCGCGATCCTCGCGACACTGTATAATTATAAGGTATAATTCAATGTGCTTATATGTCTAATTGTATATTTTTACTTTCAATAGTCTCTTCAGGCAGTAGCCGCTAATAAAATTGTGTTAGAATCATTATTATGAAATGTTTCTATTATTTTAGCCAATCAAAATAATTGCTTTTCTTCACTTCGGAGATGTTGCAATGACTAGTATAAATAGAGCGAGCACGGTGCAAAAAGGTCAGTTTGATTTTGTCCGTGAGGCAGATCAGAGCAGTCTTATATTTACTGGTACGCTGAAATCTCAGATATCTGGTGCTAAAGTTATCTTGCTATTTCTGTGAAACCTCATGGACAAACCTTTGATAGAAGAAAGATTGAGAAATGGGTATTCAAGTAAGTCTGAATATGTCTGTGTATAGAAGGAACGACGTAGTTAATACATACATCTGGCACTTAGGACGTTTTACTATTTGATAAACAAGATCAACAAGGAAAGGCGGCGTTCAATGAACGCAACCCCCAAACGACCTAGCAACAAAACCAGCGGCAAGGAGCCCGAAGGACCCCAACCAAAAAAAGGACACAAGGCAAAAGGCAGAGCACGGAAGGACCTCTTGGCAAATGTTTAGTTGAAGTATTTTTGGGAAATAGATATTTGAAATATATTTGGTTATGTCCTTGTAAAAGTAGGATCGTAATGATAGTAACATTTTTTCGTACATATCTGGTACTGAAGTGTTCTATCGTTTCAGTAAGATATCTCGGGTTATCGTTGATTATAAATATTATGGTTGAAGGTACTTGTACACAGAAATCTCGGAAATCTGGTACTAAGGATGCTATATTTGTAAGGCAAATGATTACTGAGGAACTGTTTGATATGAATGTTTTAAAGTATTGTATTTTTGAAAAGAAATTTAGGATAAGAGATTGTTGAAACGTAAAAGTATGTGAATAAAAAATAGATTTAGTTTTAGATCGATATTTGGTTGAGAATACTTTTTGAGAAAATAAAATGTATCTTTGATATAAACATGTATTTTGTAATGATTTTAGAAATAGATTAAGATTGTAATCATGCATGAGATGATGTTTATTTTTGCATTTTATTTTGTAGAACTTAAATAGTAATCATCCGTAATGTAAACACGCTACAGTAAGTCTTGTTTTGAGTGGCATTTCTTCAATAAAATAAAACTGTCTCTCACACATGACTTTGTTGTTTTAAATGTGTTCTTTAGACCTTTTTTGTCGCATTGAAAAGGGGTTACTTCTGTCTGTGGGCGTCGGCGTTGTTGTCGGCGTCCCATGAAGCTTGTCCAGAGCATAACTCAGTCAATATAAGTCGGATTGTCGCCAAACCTGGTATGCATGCTTCTTTCAATGACCCGTTATTTTGCGCTTCTTAATGTTTGAGTTATTTCCCTTTGTCAATTTTCATGCTTTATTTTTGTCCGGGCCATCTCCTAAACTATAAAAGGTATGGACTTGAAACTTCATAGGATGTTAGATCTCATTGAGATGAAGTGCAATGCACAGAAACGGGTACTCTGTACTCCATGACTTTAGAGCTATTGCCCTTTGTTCATTATAATACTTTAATTTTGTCCCGGCCATTTCACCTAAACTATAAAAGCTATGGACATCAAACTTCATAGGATGATAGATCTCATTGAGAAGAAGAAAGCAGATTTAGAGTTATTGCCCTTTGTTAATTATTATACTTTATTTTTGTCCAAGCCAATTCTCCTACACATTAAAAGCTATTCAAGCTACACCAATCCTGAGGTAACATTGTTACAATCAGTTTAAATGTTACTAAAGTTCAAGGTACATTGTAAGAGTCGTGTTTATAGATAACTTATATTTAAGAAGAAAATGCCAAAAGTGGCAACTGTACTGTTTACAAGCCAACACATCCGACCCGTGAAGCTCTAGTATTGCTTTACTATTATTTCTATCTTTCGTTTGACCCTGACTTGACATCAAAGTATTTTGTACAGCGCAAGTTCCACAAAGTTTTTATTTCTGCTTTTTCAATACTAGTATTTATGGTACAGTAGATTCACTTTAATGTTAAAAAAGAAAACATTGTCTTTTTTGTACAACAGCATCTCATGAGAACGGAACAAAAAACGAGAATCATTACAATGCCCAACATAGGACACGGGACGATATATGGGACAATATAATTATGTGAAGGTGTAATCTGAATATAGTACGGCAGGGCAATCTGTTATGCTTTTTTTAATAAATAAAGGAAACCACGTGTTAACTGAAGAACATAAAGGATAGTTATTACTTCATCCCTTAGCTTGAATGATGATTTTGTGTTGTTTTGTAGCCACCAAAATAAGCAGCAGTGGCCCACGTTTTCACAAAGAAAATAGAACATGTTTAATACAATAATCAAGGTTCATACTTTCGATAAACATGATGATGTGCTGTTTCATGTGCTTGTAAGTGAACATTGGTAGCAGCCTTTACATTCTGTTTGTAAAGTAACCTGTCTCTGGGTCATTAGTCTGCAAGTTAAAACACCAAAGGCAAATTCAGCCTCAGAAATAAATTTTCAAACATTTTTTTCGTACTGTAGAAAAGACCAAACAAGTGTTTACTTATGCTTTACTTATGGAAACTAAAAACGTTTAATGAGCTTATAACCCGAATAGCGTCAAATGTGAAATAATGTCTGATAAGGTAGCAAAATTATATAAATAAATGATTGGTTAAATCTAGAAGAAAATAGTCCGGCAAGACAGCAGTGGAAATACGGAAAATATGTTTTACTACGGGGAAAATATTTTTACAGTAAATATATGGAAAATGAAAATTCGCATTTATTTCATCAATATTCCTCAATATTTCATTTATAAGTATATAATAGATGTTTTTATTCCCATTTATTATGTTTCTGTCATGGATAATCCGTCAATTGAAAAAAAAATTGATAGGAAGAATGAAATCTGAAAATATGGACATGAAAAATACTTTTGAGAAATGAAATATATTACAGACAATGGCTTTAAGTGATCACGTGTCGCCTGATGATAACCCATTGCCTGTTGCAGCTACTGTGTAGCAAGAGACAAAAAGAGGCCAAAGCGCTTTCTTATTCAAGGGCCATAACTCAGCTTAAATTCGTTTAACCGGAAAATATGTTTAATATGCACGAGTATCTGAGGAACCGATCAATCTTGTAAAATTTCATTTTACTTAAAAAATTATACAAGGTCCATAGCACTGAACCGGAAAATGCCGACGGTATGCACAATTAAGCTTGCACTCATCATTCCTGTAAAGTTTGGATGAAATTGAACCAGAAGTTTTTTAGGATTAGTATGGACAAGTTTTGTAACGGACAGACAGATAGTCGGACAGAACACACACAAAATGATCGCTATAAGTTGTATCTACTGTAGCATGTACCAGCTTCTGTGTAGCTTGCAACAAAAAATCATTAACAGGCCAAAAAATGGCTGAGCAAAAAAGTTATTGAATCGGAAAACTCGTGTGATATGTAATTGTCGCTGTTAATAAAGTATCTCCACATGTGTCAGTTTTACCATTTCAAGACCATGCAAAATTAAACTCGTGCCCTGTCCTGTTTTTGTTTGGGGTTCTCCTGGGCTCCTTGCCACTGTTTTTTGTTGCTGGATCCAGTGGGGGTTGCGTTCATTGAACGCTGTCTTTCCTTGTTGATCTTGTTGATCATATTTCACCAAAAAATCAAATGCATTCAGAATGTAAATGGAGCGAGCCACTTTGTTCTATTGACAGCACCATTTTGGGAAGTTTTACTGTTAGTTTAGAGGTAAACACAGTTACTAGCAGCAGACGACAGAAAATAATACAATTGTGATCATAGAACAAAAGAAGTTTTTAACATGAACAATATGTATTACTCAACACACATTGTTTCTGAAGTATAAAAAAGGCATTTGGCATGTTTAAATTATTTCTTCGTTTTCTATAAATATATAGTGCTCCCCCCGTCTCTTCGGATGAGTCTATTTTTTAATTGCATCAGAAAAGGCCAATGCTTGCTTTTGGAATAACAATCGCAATTTTTTCGTCTCTTTCCCAGAGTCTTCCGATAAGGACCTCGAACAACAATCGGAACATCCTCGGCTATTTTGTTACAACCTCTGAACTAATACGGATTGAATATAGTCCTACCACGTGGTTTCAGATGCAAACAGAAACAGGGATAATGTAAAACGAATGTATAAAGTTGACATCCAAAAGAAAAGTAAAGACTGTTTCGGTACACTTATGATCTAAAATATGTCTGACAACAATTTTAATTTAAATATGCCCACTGATGAACAATTTTAAACAAATCCAACTAAATGTCGACTGGTTGGTTTTTGTACTTTCGATTTTTACAACCATGATAATAAATATATAAATAATGTATTGTTTGTTTTTGTATCTATGAATTAACTTTTTTTAGGTGAACTTTTACTACAAATAATCGAAATAAACTTGTCAACAACTCCCAGCATTAAATTACAATTTGTTTACATGATTAGTTACTTAGCGTAGATAAACCCAAAATTCCGCACTCGTTCTCAGTATTCTTACTATTGTGTTCGAGGTCCTTATCCGAAGACTGACGGAAAGGGCCGAAAAGTTGCGATTCCTCGAACACAATAGTATGAATACACAGAACGGATACGGTATTTCGGTCCAGCCTTCGCTTTGAAACTAAACAAATATTAATTTAATGCTGGGTGTTGTTTTCAGGTTTTTTTCCTCTAATATATCAAGAAAATGACGGTCTAAAATAAGTGAATATATAGATACAAAAGCAAACAATACATTATTTATACATTTATTATTAGGACTGTAGAAACTGAAAGTACAAAATGCCAACATGTTGTCGAGAGGTCTGATTTGTTCATAATTGTACATCAGTGGACACATTTAAATCAAAAACGGTTGTCAGAAATAATTGCAATCCTAATTGTACCGAAACAGACTTTAACTTCATTTAGATGCCAAATATATTCATTCGTTTAACATTATCAAAAATTACACTCTCTGTTTCTGTTTACATCGGTAAAATTATAATCTCGGTACAATCATTATTGAAAATATGTCTTACAACCATTTTAATTTAACTATGCCCATCGATGATTAGATGTACAATTATAAATTAGTCCTAGCTTCCAAACGTTTTACTAACTAATATCAACCTTTTTTTTTCTGTCCATCACTTCCCGATTATATTGTGTGCAGACATATATTCTCTATTCTTTACCTAAATTCAAAACTTTATTGAAATATTTTATTCTCTTTTTTCTCGAAACATTCTAAATATAATCATTTGAAAAAACTAACTTAAATCGAATACTAGTTAAAAACAATATTTTACTTTGTAACAGAAATTGTTTGGAGTAATTTCCCAATATGAAACAATCTTGAAACAGAAGTTTTCTTATTCTGCTACTCTAGATAATATTGTTCTAACAAATTTATTCATTTTAATTATTTATATGATTACTCTTTTCTGTATTATTCTAACCAAATATGTGCATATTTTATATTGCAAGTACATTATGTGTGGAAAGGAATTTACATAAGTCACATTTGACTTGTTTTCCAATCCACGAAATATATCAGTGTGTTTATATATGCTTACTGTACATATATATGTTGTAAAAATAGAAATAAAATATTGTTTAAACTAAATTAGTCCGACTTAATGTTAACAGGGTGGTATTTTGTACTTTTGGATCTACAACTATAATACTTAGTATAGAAATAAGGTATTTTTTACTTTTATATCTTTGAATTTGCTTATTTTAGGCGGACATAAAACTTGATATATTGGTTAATTACTTGTCAACAACTTAAAGCGTTAAATTACTATTTGTTTATATGTTTAGTTTTTTAGCGTAGGCTAGATTCATACTATTGTGTTCGAGGTCCTTATCCGAAGACTGCCGGAAAGGGCCGAACAGTTACGATTGTAGAACCAGTCTACAAACATTGTTATGTACATGCCCCGCTTCAAAATATGACTATACTAGAATGAAAAATGAACATTGAGGTGGAAAAATCAATAAAAGGAAACATCGGAAAATATCATTTCCATGTACTACGGAGCAGTGCTTCATTTCATTCGGATTATAGTCCTTTAAACTGAATAAATTGATTAAAGTTTTGTTAATAGCGATTTCGAAAAATAGTTTCATTAAACATTTATTATAGCTACAATATATTGTGACATTTGAAACTAGTCCTCTACAAGGAGTGTACTGTTTTTAGAATGGTATATCTGGCCAACAATTTCTAAGACTCCAATTGAGTCATTAACAGTCTAGGTCATTGCTATTCCTCAGTTGTTTTTAAATATGATCAGGTAAAGTCGCGTAGAAGGCAAAGAAAATTTTTAACCCTTCAGCATCAATTCATGGACAAAATATCAGATTTGAACGAATGAAATTCGTTACGGCTTTATCTATATACAAGTAACTTGTTTGAAGTGTTGCGTTATATTTTGTAAAGTTTGAAAATGTTGTGTCATATGATATGCTCTCTAATCACGTGGGTTTAACGTGGTGTGGATCTGGTTCTTTGATACTAGTTTCATAGAATGCTTTGACATGTTAACATGCGCTTTTAAAGTACTTAGAATAAACTTTCTGTATTCCGCAGTGTTATGGTGATAACTTACCATCGGTCATTCAGACAATAGTACAAAAAAGGGATATTCTCAGTTTATTTGTCTGCTGTTAATAAGTTTTAACGAATTGTGAGTCAAAGGTACGTTTATCAATTTTTTTTACCATAAATAGTTCAAACAAAATTAGTTTATGCAAGTAGATGTTGCACTTAGTTGCTTTGTCGAACAAACACTTATGCTATTGAGTAGATATGTACATTTATGCATTGTTGTACTTATGTTTAACTTGCACATCAGTCTGTTTACCTGAACAACTTGTGCGCCATTTTAAACATTGTAAGGGCATTGTCAGCACTCACTTTAAATAGATCGCGCAACATTCAGGCAATGCAAGAAGTCGTGCATATTGGTTTCCTAAGGTGAGTCGCGTGCCAGTATACTTTTGCACACCACGCTAGCTGCATACGCAAACAAAAGGGTATATTAGCCGGGAATTTTCTGTTTGTTTGGGTTCTTTGAGTTTATTGGAGGTAAAAAGATATTGTTGTTGAGTTGTAGATTAAGCGTTTAATTTGATTGAAGACTTTTGCTAAAGCATAATTATGCATGATTTTAGTTAAGTTGATGTTATAATAATGCCCTCACTTGGATATCTTATCTATTATACATGCATAGAGTTCTAAATGGCATTTCCAGCAAAAACAGATTTCTGTGGAAAAAAACAGAGTAATTTCTTAATATTATCACCAAGCACTAGTCTATTAAATGACGGAGTGAACCTTGTACCGAAATGTTGCTGCTCCTTCAACTTTGGAACGCCTCGCCGATTATTCCAAATTTGAGCTTATCCGGAGACTGACAGAAATAGCCAATCGTTTTTCCTTTGAACAGTTGAAAAAATCTTCAGCAGCTTCAAAAGACTTCTCGCATGCTTCTTTTTGAAAGAAGCATACTTGTTATAGATAATAGCCGCCGAGGAGTTTCCGACTTGTTCTAAACAATTCTGAAAGTCGGAATCAATTCTTCGGCCGAGTGGAATCACATAATTTAAACAGCAGTCACGTGGTTCAAAGATGGCGGCTTCCGAAAAAGTTTTATAAAACTGCTTATCTTCTTAATGAAGAGCTTTATTAGTTCTTGCTTGATTCTGACACGGAAGCGTTCGATTGAGATACTTCGGACACATAGCCCGTTTCAAGTCAAAGGTAGCTACTGCCCAACAATCGTTATCTATTATGACTAGCAGGCAACGGACTTTTGATTAATAGAATGAAGAAAGCAACCGTTAGTGAACGACCATGAGTTTATCATTGCTGAATATATATTTTACACATTTCATTTATTAGTTACGTCAATCAATCTCTCACAAGTCAGTATTATATACTAGTATACACATATCGTCCGGTCTATTATCAGAAGCTTTTTTTCCCTACGATTTTGTTTCTTAATCTTACTGTTATTGATGCATGTAAATCTTTTTTTCCAGCTTCTTTACCTGTTCTCCTGTTTATATTTATTTTTATAAATTTAGTGTTGCCATTGAAGGAATTGTTGGTAAGCTTAACTTGTTAAATTCGTATATTGATGCGCATGTACTTTAATTTGCATGAATAGGTGCTGCCAACAACCACCCTTAACACCGTAGAATTATAATACTAAAGTGAAGATGGATAAGTTGTAGATTATGTTTCATTCAAAATGTCCGTATGCATAAGTAAGCGTCACAGATATGTTATAAATTTCAGTCGGGCACAATATCTAATTGCGGTCACAGTCACAGTTTAATACATAACTTCTGCAATAAGAAAGAAAAAAGAAAGTAGAAAGTATTGAAAACACAACCACATTCTTAGTTTACTGTTATAAATTTTTTTAATTAGTCATATTTATATTGTAAATTTATTAAAAACTTAAATTTAAATTAGAATTTGAAGTATACTAGTATGTATTTACTTATGATGCATTGCTTGGACTGACGGACGACTTTCATAAGAAAAGATAATTCTTTTTATTTCATTTTCTGTACCTAGCAAATGTGCCCGGCTGATAAACGGGCGGACGCTATGAGGAATTTTAAAATCTTGATAATAAGCTTGACATGAATTTTGATACTTCTTTAAGAATCATTGACTCTCCAGAGTCGATCTACAACTGACAAAATGTAAAGCAGAAAAGCAGGTTGCTGCTAGGTCTATGTTATTTTTCGAAATATGACATGTTGTTTACCACCAATATTAATATAGGTTTGACTACTTGTATCTTCTGGAAGCGTATTTTGTAATAAGCGTATTATTAGTTTTCGAATGAAATACGATTTTACATATAAATGTTTCGTATTTGAGATAAGGCATGGTATTCACGATGCTAACGAATAAATCTTCAAAGTTAAACTCCTTACCTATTTTACAGTATTTTTGTGCATGTGCCTTTTACTTTTTTAAATTTATTTTTAAAAGCTTAATCACTCTGGCACAGACATCCCTGTTTATCAATTATTCCATGCAATATACTTAATATAATATCATAAAGCAAAAATCGAAAACGCCACCTTGAACAGAACATAATCTGAATATCCTACTCAACATATTTTATTTTTATCCTCATGTATATCGTCTTGATGGAATGAATGTCGTCTTAGATAAAATTGGCATTAAATAAGCATACTTCAATTGACAAAGCATTCAATGGTTAGATCTGAGAAGGCTTCAAACACTGCAAGTTACCTTTCTAAATAAGACCGTCATTTTTCGGTATGAATACCTAACATGTATATTCCTCGCGCTTTGGAGAGTATTTAGATAAAATCTGCATTGAATATGAGGGGCGTGTTTTCAAATTCAAGAACAGTCAGCTTTTTTCCTTCTTTTTTTTTTCTTTTCGTGTATTTTCGTGTAATATACTATCAAGAAAAATTCCGGCAGACTTTGAAAACAGCCTCTCACTTCGGTAAAATTTAGGGATATTTTGAATAATGCTCTTTAAGCAAGAAAATGGTCAAACAAGAGTTTAAATTGGGTAGGGGTAAGGAAACGTTTTTGTACACATTTCAAACATTTTGAGCAGAAACTGTTTGTGTGATTTGCTGAATGCTGTTATTTGTTTCTTAATAAAGATCAATAGGAAAACATTGTTCATGATGATGATATTAGATATAATCTAGAGTTTCCTTATTTCTGAAAAGAGCCCTTCTGATGATGTAGCCTTAGTGCTCATTAGAAGAGTCCTACCTTAATACACAGGTTATTATATGCTTCATTGATGTCCAATGTTAGAAATTGTAAAATACAAATCAATAATCATATAATATAATAAATAAACACTCTGAATTATCTATCGGATGCATCAGAAACGTTAAGGGTTTTTATTGGGTGTCTCTCGGTATTTTAATGCACATGAGTTTAGGGATCGAAAGCGTTGATTATTAGTAGTCAAATTTATAAAATGCCATTGACAATTGTAACACTGAATAAGCCATTCAATAAAAAAGTTTTTTAAGTAGTGTAAAATGTTCTAAAATCTAAAATATTTAATAGGAGAACAAAAATATCTGAGAAATTTTATTCCGAAAGTCCTTTAGATTATTAAACAAATAAAGACGTTTTTGCGTTTCAGAAAAATCCTTTATATTTTTTACTTATTCTAGAATGGCCAATGAGATTCCTGGATTTCAGTTTTTAATTTCAAAACGACCAATGGAAATCCAACTTAAATTCAGTTCATCCCTGTAAATTTTACAGGAAGTAAAACCATTCACAGACGAACTTCGTTATCTTAGATATAATAAATAAATAATGTAATACGAATTATATTTTTGACATTCAAAGGAAAATAATAAAGTCTATTCCGATAAAATATAATTTAAGGTTTATTGTTTTTATAGTCAAAATGCTATAACTGAGTCAAATGATATGCAGTGAATCGAAGATTGTTTTGAATTTATCATTGACCATACACCACAAAAAAGCGGGGTCATCACTTCTAGTAATTGTTCGCTATGAAATTTGACAAAAAAAAGACAAGGTAGATGTTTTATTTCAGAAAACTGTTAATCACTCTTTTGAAAGACTGAACAGTAGAGTCACATTTGACATGTTATCAAATATGGCGGATAGTGTTGACGGATATTTTTGAGCTGTAAAAAAGCTGATTATTTGAATTTTTAGACGGAAATCGGACCATTTTAGTTGCTTATTTAGCAGCATTTGTATGGTTTCTGAAGTGGAGTAGATAATAGATGCTTTTGTTGTAATTTAATATGACAAAAAATAGTTATATGGTGTATCTGAACAGAATCGTTTTGAGTCTTTGCATAAGCGGGAAAGTAAAATTTAAACATGGATCGATCTTCAGATATCACAAGACAAAATTTTGTTGAAAGTTCATATGACGATTAGAATTACATATATTTGACGAGTTACGTTTCACGAGAAATGACTAGCTGACCGGAACACTTGCCATGCATACAATCGCATTTAGACAACAACAAACTAGTGACACTCTTACAAAGACAATACAACACAATACATGCAACTAACCTTTAACTTACCGAACATTATTTGCAAATTCCTGAAAAATAATCTCGATATTGACTCAAGAGATGCGTATATTTCAAAAGCGCACACGATTGTATACAAATATATCAAAAAGACCCATAATGATTAAATTTAGAGATTATGATGATACTGAGTACATCTAGAGTAAATCAGAATTGTTGAAAGATACCACTTTCAATCAGTGATGACCTACACGAAAGATCCAGCAGACCAGGTAAATCCTAGGTCAAAAGTAACAATTGTTTATCCAGCTAAATTTATACTGGATAGTAGGCTAGTGCATGATGATATGCACGAATGGCAACGATATAAAAACGAAACTAGGTTGTCCAGTTTCGAACACATTGGTAGATTGAACGACCAAACAACAAGCCAATAAGTCAATATGATCCCTAAAACGGATAAGGACCGGACCACGTGACATGCAAATAATCGCATTTAGCCAACAACAAACTGGTGCCGTCATACAAAGATAAAACAATACATTAAATGACTCATTTACTGGCCCTTAGTAAAATATCTGATTACCAAAAAAAAAAAACAACAGCAAATGCAGTAACAGCGTAAACGTTCCTACATGTCCGTACACAATATACACAGCCAGTCAATGTAGGCACTAATGTCTACCAATCTGAATAACACACTAACAAAACAATTATAAATCACCATCACATCAAACTACAAACAATAATAACATTGAAAGTTCCGCTTAAAGTCAGTCAGATATGCCTGCAGTGTACATTAACCATGATACACATACGCCAGGGTCACATTACCCAAATATGAAGGGGTTACATCTGGGTCATCAAAAACAATCAATAATAGGCAAGGAAATAGTGGCAATATAGGGGTTTTACCTGAGATCGGGCGTGCACAAAATATTCGTGCAGCGTCCAGGTCAGAAAAGCGTGTTGAGTCGGCCAGTCCCAACAGAAGACAAAACAGGATTTCCCCAGTTTCTATCAATAGAATGACAGCACGAGCAAGAACGATGAACAAATAGGTCAATAGTACAGTTCAGTGCACACTAAAAGTTACATAACGGGCACTTGGTGTGCCCTACATTTGCACATCTTGTGCAGTTCAATGTGCACATTAAGTGCACTTTGAAGTTCACTCTTAGTGCACTAGACCATTTACGCACTGGGCAATGTTTCAGTTTGTAAAGCAGTTACCTTTAATTTCAACAAATCTCTTTACGACTTTCAAAAAAATAGATTCACCTAGAAAACAGAAGTAATATTTCAGATTAATTTTGCTGTTTCATGATTTCAAATGATAATAATATAATTGTGTAGGCTTTTTAAGGAATATTTTTAATTACATTATATTAATTTAATTGTTTATTTATTTTTCTTAACTTTTGTACTTTGTAAAATAAATAACTTCTATCAATATAATTTCATCATAAATTTTATGTTGCAAATGTGAGAAATAAACAAAATTGTAATGTTTTATATACAGTTAATTTAACATAACCAGGTAATTTAATTGAAGTACTAAATGGACAGTAGTAAATATTTTAAATGATTTTTCAAATTAGTTGATCTTTTTTCTTGAATAAAGTATAAATACATGTAGTTTATGATAATTTTAGAGAAAAATAGTATGATAATTATGTATCAAAAGGTGATATTCAAGTACCTAATCAGTAAAATAAAGACTGATCTTCCAATAAACAACTTGACACTGATAAGATTAGATTCTACCCATGCAGTTTCACATAATACTAAAACATAAGAATCAACAATTAAGTGAAAAAGGAAGACTTTATATCATGAATTTCAGAGAACTCCTAATTAGCAAGGACAATAAAACAAATACCTTTTCCTGTGAATAATTTAAATTTTAAAGTGGTTTGCCTCCAGTTAGTTATGATTTTAGAAAAAGAAAAGAAACGAAAAACCACTTCAAAAACAAATTTATCTTAAAGTTTTCAACGAGAAGATCAAACTTTGGACCAATATACAGAATATATTAGTTGAGTAACAGCTTAAGAGATATGTTTGTGTATTTTCACAAGTTATAGGTATTGATCTTTGTAAGTTTTAGAAGATATTCCATGTAGTGTATAATGTTATAGAAGAAATCCAGAGAAGTTTGTGGGTATAAGTGGACTGAAATATTCAAATTGACTACTTAGATTCAAAGTTGTTTTTTTTAAAAATAAAACATAAAGACCGGGTATTTATTGATTTTACTGCAAGAAAAGTCTGAAATAGGTTATCTTCTTCGTACTTTTTTATCATTTCAATAAAACTGTTTCCTTCATGTACATTACGAATTGTAATTACCCTTTATTATAACGATCAACCTTGTTTACTTGTGAATTGTTATTTTGTTATTTACCCTTTCACAGCAGGATAGAGGCACTAAAAACATTCTCTCTATGAAACACCAATTCACAGCATGATTTTAACACTTTATTTTTATATTAGGTATTTTCATACAATCTTAATAACATTTAATTAAAAAAATCTTTATGAAAATATGAACACAGGCAAAATTACATACAAAAAGGGAAATTTAATGAAAAATAATAAAATATTTCATTAATATTAGTAAACCACATTAAAACAAGTTTAATAGCTGATTATTTTCATTCAATTTCGTTTATGAATGACATATGTAAACTTGACTCTTGATAATTAATATAACGCTTATCAAAATAACATTATTGTTATAAAAATATTCATATTGGTCATATTATAATTATTTCACTAACTTTCACAGAAAGGTGGCTAAGAGGGCTCGTGTAAAAGAATCTTGTCTGCTTTTTTAAAACAATATAAAACAATTTATTCAGTATTTTTCTTACAAACTTTAACAATATAAATAAATTATCCATAAGGAAAGGGTTATATAAAACAGAAAGTCTACAAAAGGGAAATTATTTTATAAAAATAAGAGAAAAATATAGTATTAGATAATTACATTGTTAGAATAAACAGATTCCTAATACATATATTTTGTGGCAATACCCAAACTGATTATTTCAAACTAAATTTATATTATAAATGAATACTTCAATGTATTCCAAAAGTTAAAAAGGACCCGGTTGAACCGGGCGATGCTCCCACAATATGTTTTGGACACAGAAAAGTATTCCTCAAGTAGTGTCAGAGTTATGTCCTGGACCAAGTTCAAAATGTAACAAAGAACAAACTTAAGGGCAATTAATCCAAAATTAGGCAAAAGGCAGAGTTATGATTCTTTTGCACTGCACATCTACACATGTCGATCTATCTACCTACAAAATGTCTTGTTCATATCTTTATACTTTCAGAACTATGTCCTGGACAATGTTCAAGGTGTAAAAATAAACAAAGGGCAATAACTCCAAAATAATAAAGGCAGAGATACTGTTCTTTTGCATGGTACTTCTATTTAATTAATTATGCAAAGCAGAACTAATGTTCGTTTGCACTGCCCATCTACACAATTAGATATATCCACCTACAAAGTGTCTTGTTTATATCTTTATACATTCAGAACTATGTCCTGGACAATGTTCAAAGTGTAAAAATGAACAAAGGGCACAAACTTCAAAAAATAAGCAAGGCAGGGTTACTGTTCTTTTGCAATGTATTTTATTTAATGCAATCTATCTACCTACCAAGTGTCTTGTTGATACCTCTTGTGATTTCAGAGCTATGCCCGGAAAAAGTTGAAAGTGAAAACAAAATTGAACAAAGGGCAATAACTCTTAAAATAATGTAAGGCAGAGTTACGGTTATATTGCACTGCACTTCTTTCTAACGAGATCTATTTACCTTTTAAAATTCATGGTTATATTTCTTATAGTTTTAGAGTTATGTCCCAGACAACATTCAAAGAAACGAATGAACGACAAGGGACACAAGCAAAAGTGTCACCAATCAGTATGAAACAACATAGACAAACCAAAGTCATTTGTTCTGTTAAGAACAAATTTGGTTTCGTCTGCAAATATAAGCAGTAACAATATATTCAGACATTTTGGATGGATATTTTTATTATTAAGTGTTCGAGTTTTTGCTCGGACATTAATTAGGTATACAAATAAATGGTATTTCTTTTATTAGAATATAAACTGCACTCTGCTTAGAAGTGTGTCTCTCTTCATTTGGCTCCGGAATAAGACAGTGTACATCGTCTATTTTCAAATATATTTTATTATCTTTGTTTTTCCATTTTTATCGTAAAAGTCATTAAGAAATTGAAAATATGGTTTAAAGAAAAAGAAAAAAATCACGAGTTTTATAAAGATAATGTTTAAGGAACGCCTTTAAATAACTGGTTTACGTTTATTTACTAAGGTGAACTGATTGGTTGCTTGCTTTTAATAATATAATTATTTTGCCTTGAATAAATCTAAACTGTAGTGACCTCTTAAACATATAAAATAGATTCATTGACAGACAAAAATGCTTATAGAATATGAGTGTTTTATAATAAAAAGGCGGTTTTTCAAATAACACATTTACTTTGGTAAATCGGATTATAATTAATAAGTTTAGTAAATTGACTGTTTGTTGTGTGCCGTACTGGACCAATTTAATTTTGTAAATTCATGGTTGCAAGGACTAACCTTAACATAATATGTACGACGGGATGTTAAATCATCAAAAAGGTATCATAAACAGTAATATAAAGTCAATGAAATAACAGCATTTTCAACTTCAGATATTGAAATATTTTCCGTCTACGGGAGGGGACACCCCTCTCCATTCAACTGATGCACACACGACTATCACACGCGCTTAAAAAGTAGCATAAATAATGTATAAGAGTTGATTGGCCACTTATAGGATGACATCTTATAAAAATCATCTATTACATTTTTGTCACATGCCGGTTTAATCTTCAAAATTCGCGTGACACATCGTTTTTAACTGTTTTTTTCTTCTCAAAATCTTCCACTTACATGTCAGCCCCTCAGCTAACTCTGTATATATAAAGGTGACGTACCTTTTTTATACTCAACGCGCCAACATAGCTGGGCCATCTGTAAAATAACGGGATGTACCGACAATATACACAGTGTCATAACATGAAAACAAAATATTGCAACTCGCATTATTCTTACTGCTTTCCGTAACATGTGACTATAATATTGCTATCGTTGTCATCTTCGTAATTATGTTTTGCATTATATTTTTTATCTGTGAATACATTGAAGCATATGAATGCTAAGACACGTCAAATTCGCCCAAGTATTGATCAAAATCAATTATTTATAGGAAAAAGTGTCGACATTGTTAGTAGCAGATTTATAGCAAATGAAAGGTACTGACAGGAACTTACCATTTTACATCAAGTAATATCAAAAACAAGCAAAGGATTTTCTTTTAAACGCTGATCATTATACGCTGTTCGTAAGGAATGATGCAGTTAAACATAAAGCATATTAAATTATGTCAGTTTGATGGTTCAGAAAAAGAACACATGAAGCTGCGATTACATGATAGTGCATTCAGAAATCATTATGCATGTTATTCAGCAAAACGTTGGTTTCCATTGTCATACAGACGCATGCAAGCAAGCATAATGTAAGTCCCAATATCATCAAGCAAGATGAAATAAATGCGCTAACATTTACTTGATATAACATAACATAACTTTTATTCGACATTAAAATTGTAACAACAAATTTATAGTCGATTTACATCAAATAGTGCGAAAGTGCAAAAGTGAGACAAGTGAATTCCTAACCTAGAGATATATATCTAAGCTATGTTTTGCATAGCTATTTTTATGTAAGCAGGTGAAAGGAACGGGATAACGGGTGCTAGACAATTAAAGACTGTGGGCCAATGAAAATCGTTAATATCCCTTAAAGAATTTCGGCCAATGAATATCGTTAACTCTTATCAGCACGCCGCTCCGAGAACCGGTTTAAACCAGTTACGATTGCGGCCGGACACTCTAAACAAAGAAAATTTTGCATTTTAAATATTATTTGTGTTATTTCTTTAACATATTGTTACAATTTCATTGGAATATTCCGTTTTTTGTGACAATTTCATTTTCTGACAGTAGTTTTATCGTATAATATTGAAGTTTATCTGTCGAAAGCAAGTTTTTTCTGCAATTTATTATTCGTCACATATCGAGTGCGAAGAACAAAGGAATTTATTTTGTGAAGGTAAATTTTTTGACATTATGCGGGACTCTAAAATATCTGTTGGTGTATTAGGCCATAGCTTTATACGGCGGCTTCAGTACGACATAAATCATCGACTGCTTCCTTCAAATTATGACTTGGCGAAGTGCTTTTTGTTCCATAAAGGAGTTGGTGGGTTTTCAGTTTGTGAGAATTATCAGGGCGTTATTGGATGCACGGAACATTTCAAGGAGCGTTTTCACAATTTTCTAAGAACTTACAAACCTCAAATAATTATCTTGCAGCTTGGGGAAAATGACATCGACTCGGCAATGAGTCCACTATCCATAGCCAGTACTTTGGAAGAAATTGGTTTAATGATAGTGAAGGAGTATAGAATTAAGCAAGTCTTCATATGTGAAATGTTTACGCGATCAAAACCCAAAAATATAGATGACAAACTTTACGAAAGTAAACGGGTACAAACAAACCATATCTTGAAAACTCTTTTGGAATCTCACAACGACATACGGTTTTGGACCCACCGAAGAATATTTCAAGCGCAGGCTGATATTTTTACCAGAGACGGCATCCATCTCAACCATTATGGACAAAGGCGCTTCTACAGGTCACTGAGGCATGCAGTTCTGATGGCTTCTCGTAAAATAAAGTCGTTATAAAGATAAGTATCTGATCAGCCTAATGCATGTATAGATCTATATATATATATAAAAAAATAAATAAATAAATAAATAAATAAATAAAAAAAAATTAATAAATAAAAGAAAAGGTCATTAATCAATAATATTTGGCGAATATTTATCTATAAGTAGACACCGGGCTTATTCTTTATAATATATAATCTTTATAGTATATAAAGATCTAAGAGCCATACATACTTAGGAATATTTCCAGCTGATAAATTTTGTTTTGTATACAATTACTCATACATTTAATCGGAATGGCCTTAACAGCAATTAGCTGTAGATTTGGTGAAACATGCTGGCCTAGTTTAGTATTTATGAAATTTTGGTAGGCTTTTAACATGTGCTTTGACCGCTGTATGTTCGATGCTATGTTTCTGTTTTTGTACCAGACCATGCTTAGACTTAAGTGGGGTCACAATATTTGAAGACAATGGTGACGTTCAAAATATTTACACTATGGCAATATAAAAAATATGCTACCTATTTCTATATTATATAGAGGATATTTGTTTGTTTGTGTGTAAGATGAAATGTTATTTCATCGAGTTGGCTTTAAAAACAGTATTCTCACGAGTGGCGAAGCCACGAGTGAGAATACTGTTTTTAAAGTTCACGAGATGAAATAAAATTACATCTTACACAACAAACAGACAAATTTTCTTTTTATTTTATGCTTAAAAACAAGTTAAAACGAAATTTCCATAATTTTAACGTTAATATTAAAACTGTTTCCCCCATTGAGAGCCCATTATATTCGGAATTTCTCATTAAAAAAAAGAAGTCTAGAGCTGAAAATAAGTCCGCCAATCAACATTAAATGACGGTGATATTTATTAATTTTATTAAAAAAATATGAATGATCGCTTGTTTTGATAATAAAAACAAACAATTCTTGTAGGAGAAAAAGTCCAACCATCCATCCATATTTCTGTTACTTAGTGCGAATTTATATTAGACCTGGCTTTGTAAATTGTAAGCGGCAGCCATTTTTTAAAGTTGTGTATTTCATGGGAGGAAAATAATTGTGTAAGATTCAGAGGGATATAATTTGGATTTGTTAGTCATACACATTTTTAAAAGAAAGAAAACTTATTTGAGGATTGTAACAGACAAAAAATAAGTGTTGACAGATGTGAAAACATTCAGAAAAGGAGCTAGGAAAATGGAAAACTTGGAAACCTGCTCAAGAACGCTGGGTTGATTTAACTTATTCTTCGAGTTATGGCTGTCAATGCTTTCAATTTTTCATAAAGCATACGGCAGTTATTGCTCGTAGGATACTTTAATATGCCCAAATGTCATCAAGAGCTGTTTTGCATGGGAAGGAATTATTTTTTGAGACTGTCAAAATGAAACAAAAAAACGAAAATTTGGTGATTGGAATTTCATGAATTTGAATGAATAGAAGTAAGTTTTCTTCTTTTTATTACTTTTGACATTTAAGTTATTTATCAATTTCAGTTTTGCTTTTTCTTTAAACAGCCTGACATTGTCAGAATTGTCAGCAAAAATAAAATTGAGGTACCACATGGGGAAAATCTTAAAAAAGTAGTTTCGTCTTTGAAAAGAGTGAAATTATATTTTGATAATTTTCACTGTGAAATTACCAAATATAATTTTCACGGATAAATCAGTAATCCACTGAAAAGCATAAAATAAACATTGTATATATATGTGTATATATAATCTTTCTAAAAAAAAACAACAAAAAAACCGGCATTTTGCTGATTTATATTTTTTGCTTTGTAAGTCTTTTTGACTTTAACGTGGATACAGTTTTGTTTGATAAAACTAGTCGTTTACATTTATAGCCTTTCTGTGGGTCTTTTTTACTTTAGCACATATACAGTTATGTTTGGAAAACTTGTCGTTTATATTTATAACCTTTCTGCGAGTCTTTTTTGACTTCAGCGCAGCCACAGTTTTTGTGGATATGGTTTGCTGTTTATATTTATAGCCTTTCTGCGAGTCTTTTGACTTTAGCACAGCCACAATTATTGTGGATATGGCTTGTTGTTTATATTTATAGCCTTTCTGCGAGTCTTTTGACTTTAGCGCAGCCACAATTTCGTGGATATGGCTTGTTGTTTATATTTATAGCCTTTCTGCGAGTCTTTTGACTTTAGCGCAGCCACAATTTCGTGGATATGGCTTGTTGTTTATATTTATAGCCTTTCTGCGAGTCTTTTGACTTTAGCGCGGCCACATTTCTGTGGATATGGGCATCTATTGCTGGTTGATTACATTGTGGTCACATTTTTGCCAACATGGCTATTTTATTTATATCCATAGCCTTTATGTTTGGATTTTATGTCCTTGGAATATGACTTTTTTTATTTACTGCTTAGTTTTATACCAATATATTTGGCGTTGTGGCAGCCAAATTTTTATATTCCGCGTTTATAGTTGTTTGTTGTGGTTATTTTGCCAACTTCTTTTGGAGTTTTATTTTTCATCTATTTAATGAACTATTATATTTCTATTATAAGTGGATATGGATATGCAAATCACTACACTGCAATTTTTTATCATGACATGTAAATGTCATACACATACACGTTACATACATTTTAACTATTATTTCATAATATTTTTCGAGTATTATACATGTACATATTTAAGTGATTAACTGTACAGGTTAATATTTTAAGTGATTAATTGTACATGTACATTATTTTAAGCGATTAATCATTATCTATTTGCATTCAGTCACCTGAAACACATTATCAAATATAACTTTATATATCAGTTAAGTTAAGATGTTGCTTGCATTCCTCATAAGGTAATCATATAAGGGACATGATTGTTTTACTTACATAAAGTTTATAACATATATACTTAAATTTCAGGAACAAAAATGCCATCTAGGAAAAGGGTCGCGACTTCAACTAAACGGGGAGGTAACAAAAAACAAAAACAAACTGACAATAGGGCAACGCCTGTCACGGAAACAAACGACAATGCTGTGGCTACGGAAACTAGCACCCACCATAACACAAGGAACAAGGAGTCACGACGCCCATCTACGCATCAACCTTCAACAAGTTCTATAGATGTCGACCAAATTGGAGAAATAGTCGACACATTGTCAACCAAACTGGAGGCTATGGTTGATAAAAAAATTCAAGACATTTTGGGGAAAGACACAAATGCTTCTCAAAATTTGCCTGTACTGGAATTGCCACAGCCCGAGATGCCTAATTCAACTACTAACTCTGACATCAACACGGTCATATAGGTACTGGTATTTCTGGGAACCTTTCTCTTCATTCGTCGCCATCTATCCGTTACATGCAACCGTATCTTTAAAAGTTAAGGAAAAAATATGGGCTAATGAATTTGTTGATCTATCATCTGTGTTCAACAAACAGGATGAATTGCTCAACATTACTGTCACTAAGGCAGGCATTCAAGCCGTAACCCTCTTCAGCCCCGGAAGTTTCTATCAATTGAACAGTGGACAGATCTGTTCGCTGTGTTTGCCTCTGTCTACAGACAAAGGTATCCCGAGTCTGCTGAACCTCTCGCCCAGTACAGTAACACTATAAGATCAATATCTAAAGCTAGAGGTAACTGTCATTATTACGACAATCAATTCCGCCAGTTACGTCAAAGTCATCCATTAGCTTGGGACTCAATTCACCATGAATTATATATAAAGGCACTTATCAGAGACAGCCCTTTCTATCCAATGGCCCACAAATGGGCCAGTCAAGACAAACCTGTCATAAATTCAACAGGGGACTTAGATGCTTTGGATGCTCCTACGCACATAAAATGCAAGGGATGCTATGGAAATCACCCACTCTTCAAATGCTGGAAACGTCCAGCCGAAACAACTCAATCAGGGCCTAAACCTCCACAAAGTCAACCAAAACACCATCAGATCTAACCAGGCCAACTCTTCCCTCAAAAGATAATTCTTCGTTACCACACCAGTTAAATGGAATATATTACATCATTTTCTTTCTGGTTACGACTATACAAAGAGACAATATATTAAAAACGGGTTTCAGCTAGGTTTTAAACTCAATTTTCAAGGTCAACGAATCGGCACAGACAGTCCAAACTTGAAGTCTGCTGCTGAATACCCCAAGATAATAGTCACTAAGATCGTTAAGGAAATTAAAGCTAATAGAATCAGTGGTCCGTTTTCAGAAAAACCATTTAACAATCTTAAAATCTCCCCAATCGGAGTTGTTCCAAAGAAAGAACAAGGGGAGTATAGAATGATCCATCATTTGTCATACCCACGCAATACCGGTACTTCAGTCAATGATCAAATACCTTCAGATTTCACAGAGGTCTCATATGAAAACATTGATGATGCGATATCAATCATTAAATCGCTAGGGAGACACACTTATATGGCCAAAACCGATATTTGTTCAGCTTTCCGAATAATACCAATACATCCATCTGATTATAGCTTACTCGGCTTTAAATGGGAGGGGGAATATTACTATGATAAATGCCTCCCGATGGGAGCCTCATCCAGTTGACAAATCTTTGAGACTTTCAGTACAGCCCTAAAATGGATAGCTCACAACAAATGCGGAATAAGATATATAGTAAAAATCCTTGACGACTTTCTGTTCCTTGCACCTACTTATTCAGAAGCCTTAGCCTCACTCAATGCTTTCTACGAAATGTGCGCAATGCTCAATGTGCCACTCAATAAGGAAAAAACTTTCTTGCCTTCAAAAAGCATGGTCTTTATAGGCATCACTTTAGACTCCACGGCCATGGAAGCCCGTCTCCCACAAGAAAAGCTCAAAAAAGCGTCTATGCTTCTGCAAGATCTATGCTCAAAACAATCTTGCCAACTTCGAACCCTTCTCTCCCTAATAGGCCTCCTTAATTTTGCATGCTCTGTCATTTCACCGGGGAGAGCATTTCTTAGACGTTTGATAAACTTATCAATTGGAGTAAAAAAGTTACATTATAAAGTCAAACTGAGAAACTCGGCTAAGGAAGACATGAAAATGTGGTTAAATTTCCTTGAAAATTTTAATGGTAATTCTTTTTTCATCAATGAAAAAAGGCTATCCAGTGATAGCCTATGCTTACATACAGATGCTTCGGGGTCGCTGGTGTTTGGCGCCATTTACCAAAGTAATTGGTTCTACGGAGCATTTCCCCAATCATGGCAAAAAGCAAATATAACATTTTTAGAACTATACCCCATTGTAACTGCAGTATATATGTGGGGACATCTTTGGCGGAATCACACAGTCGTTTTCTATACAGACAATGAAGCATTGGTGTCTGTTTCTCAATAAACAGACATCAAAGGTCACATGTATAATGTTTCTTATTAGAAAATTAGTATTACATTGTCTTCAGGCAAAATATTGTCTTCCTAGCAAAGCACGTGAAGGGCAAAGATAATTGTATAGCAGATGCTCTTTCTCGTTTTCAGATAGACAAGTTCAAGCAGCTGGCACCATTCAGCAAGCCAAATCCAAACAAAAATAAGCCCACAGCTTCAACCACAGACATTTTGCAAGGGTTGAAAATTTGTTGAATGCTTCTCTTGCTCCATCCACCTTAGAAACGTACAAAAGAAGTTGGACTCTTTTTCAAACATTTAGCAATTCATACTTTGAAGCTCCTTTCCCATATCTGTCTCAGTTATAGCCTTTATTTGTGGGTTTTCTACACCAAAAAGCAATGTCTTCAAAGTCTATTTGTACCTACCTTTCAGGCATTAGCTATGTCCATAAGCTTTCGGGAGAATATGACCCCACTAAACACTTTTTGATATCTACACTGATCAAAGGTACCCAACGTTTGTCTCCGTCTTATGACCTCCGACTACCAATTACTACTACAATTTTGGACAAGCTGCTAGAAGCTTTAAAAATTACAAGTCAATCCTACTTCCATGAGAAACTGTTCTCAGCCATGTTTCTCTTTGCATTTAACGCATTTGCAAGATGCAGTGAAATCACAAAGTGCAAACCATCCACAGAGCCATTTATTTTAAAATTGTCAGATATGAATTTTTATTTCAGAAGCAGGTCAATCATTTGTGTCAGTAACATACCGCTTCTACAAACATAACTGCGGTAAACCTCACACAATCACTTTTTCACATGGTCATACACAGACATCTGCTATTACAGCGATGCATGACTACATTGCACTTCGAGGTCAATCCCCAGGCCCCCTATTTTCATTACCCTCTGGTCAACCAGTACCCAGGAAATTATCAGCTCAAATCAACTTTAAGTTTTTGTGGCATAAGTAGTGATAGGTATAAATCACATAGTTTTAGAATAGGTAAAGCCACTGATTGTGCTCAACGAGGCTTATTCTGACGCAAAAATACGTTTTTTAGGAAGATGGAATAGTAACGCTTTCCGCAAATACATAAGAGTAACAGAGTGTTGAAAAAACAACCGAATATATATTTTCCGGTTGTATTATGACCTTCGCCCAGAATTACCAGTTACCTTATTAACATGAATAATTCTATCGGCTATACATATATGGCCCTATCAAACCATTAATGAAAGCTACTTGCAGGGGCTAGTAGCTAATAAAAAAAAACTTTTCTTAGCAGTATCTATAATATTCATATACGGCTACCTGCAGGGGCTGGTAGCCTTTATGAATGATTTTATATGTAATAATTTCTATAATTAGCGCCATACTTCGTGATTTATTAAGCTACTTGCAGGGGCTAGTAGTTTATGATGAAGTTATTCTTATATCATAAATGTAGATAAATAAATTTTTATTTTTGTGCTGCTTGCAGATGATATTTCATAATATATGTACAAATGTTTGTAACGAAAATATTCTAGTCATTTACATACTGGTAGTCTATAATGGTAATATTAAAAGATGATATAGGTCATTATTTCCATACATTGCGAGTTTGTGGATTCATTCTAAAGCTACTTGCAGGGGCTAGTAGCATACACGAATGTACTCTATATATCATACATGTAAATATTCATTTTGCAGCTGCTTGCAGTTGATATTTCTCAAAACTATGTAGAAATGTTTGTTATAGAAATATTCTAGTATTTTATGTTCACAGACTTGTAGTCTATAATGATAATATTAAGGGTTTATTTATGGCATAAAGTTTTATACATAACTCGTCATTTGGTGATCCATTCTAAGCTACTTGCAGGGGCTAGTACCTTATAACGAATGCACTATATATATCATACATATGTTAAATCATATATTGGAGCTTCTAGCAGTGGATATTTTTTTCAAAAAAAGCCTTTTTTACAAAATATTTGTGATGAAATATTCTAGTGTTTTTGCCAATTACGGATACATTAATAAGATATTCTTTTTCTACTTACTCTAGTCACATATGTTTTTTTAATTATCAAACATATTATGTTTTTTACATTTTTCATGTAAGAAAATGTGGCGGAGATAGGTCTCAGTAAGCCCTATCTTTTGGCCATTTTCAAAAGAAAACCTCCCACTTTTTATTTGTTTATGTTAAAGGGAACATCATTTTTACGGAAAATCACAAAATTTTTTATAATCAACTTAAACCAATATGTTTTATGTACATTGTATTATTTAGTTTTTAGAAAATTTTGTAAAGTGTGTTAATAATATGTTGGGATATTTCATTTTTGTTTAAAATAAAAAAGGTATTCAACCCAAACCATTTAACAACCTGATTGTTTTTCCTTACACCCGGGCCCTCAAAAATAACTATTTTTATAGCGATTTTTATGTAAGCTGAAGTTTAGACCCTTAAAATTCCCAAAAAATCCCTTAATATCCCTTTAAAAAAATTTTGGCCCAAAGAAAACCCTTAAAATCTTATCGCACGCCGCTTCCGAGAACCGGTTTTTAAACCCCCTTTAAAGATTGGGCCGGGCACCTAAAAAAAAGAAAATTTTTTCTTTTTAAAACCCAAAAATTTTTAAAAATTTTAAAAATAATTATAATTTAATTTTTCCTATGGGTTAAAAATTTTTTATGAATTTTTCTCAAACTAGTTTTTTAATTTTTAGCTTCAGGGGTTTGGGTTTCATCCAATTTAAGGGGGTCTTTTCTAAGTCTTTATTGTTATAAATTAAAGGCCCTTTTCCCCAAAAAAAAACCTTTCCCAAAATTTTTTTTTTTTAGTTTTAAAGGGAAAATCAATTTTTTCCTTTTATAAAATATTAAACAAAATGTTTGATTAATTATTTAAATTATCTTAATGTTTTAAAAATTTTATGTGTGTTAATGATATATGTTGTATATAATTCATAATGTTTAAAATAAATAAGGTCATTCACTGACCATTTAAGCCGTCATATATATGTTTACAGAGAAGTTCATTACATAAGATACAGGGTATCGCTATAGAAAGGACAAATAAATTAAATATGCCGGATGTAAGAAATATTTTTGAAACGAATGACATTGTTTTATTCAGTGAAACATGGACACATGTGTTATCTGACTTAAATGTTGAAAAGTTTGAGTACTTCGTCTTAAATAGAAAATGAAATTAAACGAAGCAGCAAAAGTGCACCTGGTAGAGTAATCATTTATGTTAGAAATAAGTATGTTTCATGTGATCATTTGTTTTTATGCCCCCACAGAGTGGGAGCATATAGCGTTGCACTTGTCCGTCCGAGTGTCCGTCTGTCTGTCCGTCCGTCCGTACGTCTGTCCGTACGTCCCGAAATCTTGTGAACGCAACTCCTGTTAAACCGGATGGCAGATTTTGCTTAAACTTCCACGGATGAACAACCTTAATGTGTAGATGGTAGTAAAGGAAGGAATTTTTGCTGCGACCAAACTTAACAGAATTATGGCCCTTTGTTGGTTTTTTCACTATATACTATGTAGAAATTTTGTGAACGCAACTCCTCTTAAACCGGATGGTAGATTTTGCTTAAACTTCCCGGGATGAACAACCTTAACGTGTAGATGGTAGTAAAGGAAGGAATTTTTGCTGCAACCAAATTTAACAGAATTATGGCCCTTTGTTGATTTTTTCACTATATACTAAGTAGAAATTTTGTGAACGCAACTCCTCTTAAACCGGATAGCAGATTTTGCTTAAACTTCCAGGGATGAACAACCTTAATGTGTAGATGGTAGGAAAGGAAGGAATTTTTGCTGCGACCAAATTTTACAGAATTATGGCCCTTTTGCTGATTTTTTCACTATATACTATGTAGAAATTTTGTGAACGCAACTCCTCTTAAACCGGATGGCAGATTTTGCTTAAACTTCCCGGGATGAACAACCTTAACGTGTAGATGGTAGTAAAGGAAGGAATTTTTGCTGCAACTAAATTTAACAGAATTATGGCCCTTTGTTGATTTTTTCACTATATACTAAGTAGAAATTTTGTGAACGCAACTCCTCTTAAACCGGATAGCAGATTTTGCTTAAACTTCCAGGGATGAACAACCTTAATGTGTAGATGGTAGGAAAGGAAGGAATTTTGCTGCGACCAAATTTTACAGAATTATGGCCCTTTGTTGATTTTTTCACTATATACTATGTAGAAATTTTGTGAACGCAACTCCTCTTAAACCGGATGGCAGATTTTGCTTAAACTTCCAGGGATGAACAACCTTAATGTGTAGATGGTAGTAAAGGAAGGAATTTTTGCTGCGACCAAATTTAACAGAATTATGACCCTTTGTTGATTTTTTCACTATATACTAAGTAGAAATTTTGTGAACGCAACTCCTCTTAAACCGGATGGCAGATTTTGCTTAAACTTCCAGGGATGAACAACCTTAATGTGTAGATGGTAGTAAAGGAAGGAATTTTTGCTGCGACCAAATTTAACAGAATTACGGCCTTTTATTGATTTGTTCACTATATACTATGTAGAAATTTTGTGAACGCAACTCCTCTTAAACCGGATGGCAGATTTTGCTTAAACTTCCAGGGATGAACAACCTTAATGTGTAGATGGCAGTAAAGGAAGGAATTTTTGCTGCAACCAAATTTAACAGAATTATGGCCCTTTGTTGATTTTTTCACTATATACTCCGTAGAAATTTTGTGAACGCAACTCCTCTTAAACCGGATGGCAGATTTTGCTTAAACTTCCAGAGATGAACAACCTTTATGTGTAGATGGTAGTAAAGGAAGGAATTTTTGATGCGACCAAATTTAACAGAATTATGGCCCTTTGTTGATTTTTAGTTTTCAACTTGTGGCACATGTAGTCCAAAAAATATTTGACCTAGAGTCATAAGATTGACAGAACAGTGGCGTGTGGGGGCATCCGTGTTTCTAGTTTTAAGTAGTGATGACATTAAATGTGTAAAAATCGAGGATTCAAAATCGTCTCTTGAACATGATCTTTTTATACGTATGTGTTGCGTTGTTCCGGACGATAGTAGTCGGCAATCGATAAATAAATATTTATAAAAAGGTACAGCCTAATAACCACTACAAAAGTACTCGATGCCTTTAAGGAAGGCAGAGCAACAAGAAAATCATCATAACGACTTTGCATATTGTGAACTAGGTAGAATATCATTCAAATCAATAGGTTATTATAATATTGCAAAATTTTGGTTAAAGAAATTGCATACAAATGAGAATGAATATGTGAAGAAAGTTTATACATTACTGATAATGATTTTGAATATTTTCCCAACAAAACTAACTGGTGTGCACTTGTGAAAACTCTTCTATGTGATTTAGGGCTGCAAAGTGTGGGTAACTCTGATCTCTTTTTAGCTCGACTTTTTTTTAAAAAATGGAGAGGTGTTGTTATAGTCCTGGCGGCGTTGTTGTAGCCGTCCGCGAAATTTTACCTTATTCATAACTTTTTGAGTTATTGGTGTATAATCTTCATACTTGGCCACAACAACCCTTGGAACAAGACCTTTCAGTAGAGTACACTAACCTTGACCTTCACCTATAAATGACCTTGACTTTGAAGGTCAAATTATTGAAATTTCAATATATTCTTAACATTGTCATTTTTATTTATTGAAAGGATTCATACTATGACTAAACCAGTATGACAAGACAGACCTATTAAAAGTATAAAAAGGAAACGTTAAGATTTGTTCAAAAGTTTTCTAAATATTCGACTTTTGAGGGAACTGACACGAAGACACATGTTTTAGGCGAAATAACGATATATTTTAATAGGCGTAGACACGCGATCTTTTTCTCTAAAACTATTGTGTCGGCATGACGAATTGTCGTATCGGCGCCCTAGATTTGTCATGTTATCGTGTCTTCGCCTCAACATGCGAAAGCCGAAGACACGAAAATTTGCCAATTTATCGAGTCATCATTTCGTCGTGTCTTCGCCCTGAAATTTGAAGACACAATAAATTGACCAATTTAATTTCCTTTCTGTTATTTGTATCATTCCATGCATTTATGCATAGTTTGCATATTGTAGCGATATTCCTTATTTTTCCGCCACATTAATGAGAACACAGTTCAGTTTTTCACAGTTTTTATTTTTTTCTACCTTTTAAACAGTTCTCTACCTTTAAATTATCTAAGCATTTTACACTATTTTTTTATCCTTAAATACTTTTCCGATGTTACTTCTACAAATGTTTCTTTTAAACTAAAACATTCAAGGCAACGCCTAAAGAAAATCTGCTCAGTGCCGTGAGCAAAACACCCCGAAAAGCTACATCCGAAAATGGTGATGAGTTTTCCTCAATTAACCAATGAAATGTCCTGGTAAAAAGGAACTATGTATCTGGATATTAACAAAATGTAAACATCTAAAACTTGTTAATGTTAGGATAATGCTCGGTAAAAAAACCCTTTCGAGATAAGCGACACATATGTAAATCATCACATATTGTATCATATTTTTGAGTGTCATTTAAAGTAGGTTACTTTTATATGATGAGCATATACGTAATTGTTATGTTATATTTCATTTCTTTTGACATGAAATCTTATTTGAATCTTACGTAATTATTATTATCATTATTTACATATTATAATGATTCATTTGGTCCTTTGTCTTATCTCATACTTCACATGATCTCTTATGTAAGTTTTTTAATTGTATTACATTGAAACTCCATAATTTCTTACTCCTTTTTAGCTCTTATATAATTATAAATTCATGTTTATTTCATGTTGTTTGATTTCCGGAGTTTACCATGCTCTTTAACATTTACTCTTCCAAGGTTCAACTTCTATAGATGAGTTCATTAACATCTTGAATAAGATTAAACAGTCATGTTAAAGATGTAAACTTATTCTATTTGGAATTGAAAATAATCATTTATCTGTGAATCTAATCATTTATCAATTGTAAAACATTGGATTAAGATTCAAAGTGATATTAAATGAAGTAACATTTTGGCATGTTGATTATTTATTTCAATAATACAAAGTGATATTAAATATCAGTGTTGCAAGGACAACACAAGATATAGTTTTCAATCTGATATTCAAAGGGTAGAAGTCCACCACAATAAATAATGGTCAGACCATTACCATAATTCCGGAGGATAAGTGGTTGCAAAGTTATTTGGCTGACATACGTCACTGACGACCTTGAAGCAACGATTGTTGTTGAGCTTATTAAAGCACACACTACAGCTCATACTGTTGGTAAAGTTGTTACAACGAAAACTCCAGCCGAGCCTAAAACAAGTACTGACCCAGTGACACCGCCTACACCTACAGATAATGCACATTTTTTGTATAGTAAGCATGGTTTCCTTATGTCCCTCTTAATACTCGTTTTTATTAAGAGTTTAAAAATATATATGGTCTACAAAAAGTTTATTTTGAATTAAAGACAGCGCCCTTCCAAATTAGATATTAATTTAAGCATTAAACGTTTTTATGCCACACGCACACGCACACACACACACACACACACACACACACACACACACACACACACAAATCTCTGTCCATTTTATATGTAGTTAAAACTATTCTAGTCCGAGCCGCTGCACAGAATACGCCGAAGAAAGGTTCCATTAGGATTTGTAACAATTACAATGGAGATTGTTGCAAAAGGGGCAATACTTGTCAATTTTTACATCTGTGTAAAAGTTACATAGAAAGTCGATGCGATTCTAGAAAAGAATGTAGCAAAAGTCACAATATCCTTGAGTCTCAGGTAAAAGCCATCATGGAAAAACATGGAATAGATGTTAATAGAAAGTGCAAAGAAATTCTTCGAGACTTGCAAACAGCTGTTAAAGAAAGTAAAGGACAGAGCAATGATGATTCAAAAACAAATCCTAAAGGTAGGTTTATTGCTTAATAAATCGCAAAGAATATTCTATTCCATAGTGCCGGAAAGTAACCATCTAAATTAAATGAATTTAATCATTAAATAAGAGTATTTATAATATTTCTAAAATGAATTGAACTGAACAAGAACCATATATATAAAATTATTAACAAGTAGTCTGAACATGCTGATTTCCCAGAGGGTTTTAGTTTGAATACCCCTATATCATTTCCTGGTATCTAAATTGTATATTTAACTATTTAATTCCCTATTAAAGTAACTATTACAGTATTTAAATGTAAAACACATTCATTTAGATTGATATAAAAACTGATTCAGTGTGATTATGGCCTTAATACACCAAAGAAATCCATTTGATTACAAGCTACAATTAATTAAATGTATTGGCTACAGAACCCTTCAGCATCCTTCTTTATTCCTAAGCGTCTGACTATTTAAAATTCTTAAGATTGTTCTTTCTCATATAGATTTTTGTAACAGTTCTTTACAATCACGCCTTTAGCATAGCAACTCTATTTTATCATATGAATAATTTCCGTACATTTTTGCACAGCCCTTATATCTCTGGTACAATGTTTTACTGTCTCCTTTAAAGTAAGGCACATGTTTATAACATTTTCATCAAAATGCTTTTTTCAAGTTTTTTTTTTAGTTTTTTTTTAATTTTCTTTCTTTACAAAGGGATACAAACGTAATATTAATAAATTCTTTATTCTCATTATCATCCCAACATGAAAGGAATATCATGGTTGATTTCTATTGTATTAATAGTACATGTTTTATGATTACTAGTATAATGAATTACTACCAAAAAGACCTAATCGAATGCTATCATTCCTTGCTGGTCTTTCATGTTTTAGGTATATATTATATTTTGTCTATTTAGTTTCAGCCAATGTTTTTTCCCAGAAAACACCAAAGAAATCTTCTGTTGGGATATGTTACAAATACAATGGCGGTGGCTGTGAAATATCAGAATCTTGTCCATTTTTACATCTGTGTAAAAAATACATAGGAAGTCGATGTGAGTTCGGAAAAGAGTGCAGCAAAAGCCACAATATCCTCGAACCGCAGGTGAAAGCCATTATGGAAAAACACGGAATAGATGTAAATAGGAAACCTAAAGAAATTTTTCCAGATTTACAAGCATCTTTGAACGAAGCTAAAAGACATAAAGAAGGAGAAAACTCAAAATGTAAAGATCAATTGAACGTGAACTGTGATTTTCATCAGAACCTATTTTTTATAATTATTTTTATATAATACCTATAGTTTTCTTATTTTCACGTTTTATAGTAGTTGATCTGTTTTCGGCTGACGGGTGCATGTTTACAGTGAGCTTAGCTTACTGTCTCGTAAATCACATATTTAGTAAATGACCGGTCTATTAAAAAAGCTGTCGTTTTCTCAACAAACGAACTCGCTTGCTTACTACTTACAATTGTCTTATCAATTACTGTGTTTTCAGCCCATGGTTATGTCAACAAACCGTCAAAACCAGCCATCTGCTACAAATACAATAACATAGGGTGTGAAAATTCTGAATCGTGTCCTCGCATACACATGTGTAGGGATTATATATATAGAAAGTGTGAAGCAGGAAAAGAATGCACTAAAAGTCACAATATCCTCGAGCTTGCAGTGAAAACCAAACTAGGAAAACATGACATAAATACTAAACAAAAACCAGGAGATATTCTTGCTGAATTTAGGGAGGCTTTAAGATCCGAAACTGGTGCAGTAAAGAAAGTCGACAGGAAACAAGTAATTGGTAAGAGTAAATACAAATAATGCAATTGCATTACATAATTTCATATTATAGGTTAATTTCACAATATGAAGTTATAACGGATAATTGATGAGTATTACAGTTCCTATCTACTCTTATTAGAAGTGAGTTATCAACACATAAACAAGTTATGTTATAAGCAAATATTTATATATCTTTGTTATTGAGTAAGTTTTATTAATTGTCAATTACGCTAGTGAAAGATCCTTTTCAACATACACGTATATCCAGATAAAGAATATTAAATAAATACTAGAAGACAAACATTTCATAGGGACAATATACACAAAATTTGTCCAAATCTACCAACATATGAATATATTTTAGCATGTCTTTGTAGTGCATTAAGTGAAAAGTTTCTATTCAACTTAAATATATAATATCAAGAAGTAAATAGTTTCAATTCAACTTAGATTAGAGAGTAAGACTTATTGTGTTATATTAAATACAGACTCCGATGGAAACAAGAAGTCGGCTCCTAAAATCTGTTACAATTACAACAGCCGTGGATGCGAGAAAGCGGGCTCTTGTTCATACATACATATGTGCAAGAGTTATATTGACGGCAAATGTGAGGCTGGAAGGGGTTGCAACAAAAGCCATAATATTCTTGAACCAGAAGTGAAAGCAAATCTCGAAAAGCATGGCATAAATACGAAACGAAAACCGAAGGAAATTTTGGCTGATTTTCAAGCAGTATTAAATAGAGAAGATCGACGAGGCAATACTTATGCTGGATGTGGAGCAAAAGGTAAATTGAAACATTAAATAACGTAGAATTAAGTTTGCACATCTTTTTAAAAAAAATAAATTGCTACTTTAAAGACAAATTACTTGTATATAAAACAAATGAAATTTGTTAATATTTACCTAATATGATATAAAAGAAAATAATAAAAATAACATTAGTTAGTTGACTTAATGCTTGGTTGTAAACATCGGCATTACCTCCGTATTTTCAACAAACCAGAGCTGTAAATAATGTGTTTAATGTCTCTGATCAAAAATTCATTCCTGATTTGTTTTGCTGTCTATATGCATGTACATGTATACTTACTGTAATCCTATTTGTATATTTAAAAATCAGTTGCAACACATAACAGAAAACCAGCAAAGGTTTCAAGAAAAAAGGTATGCATATTTAACCTGCGTGGAATATGCAAATGGAATTTCTGTCCCAATGTTCATTGCGACCTCCCGTATCAGTGGCGATGGAAGCCTTTGTTTGAAAAAGAATGGACTCTTCTATATCAGCATGGAAACGTTGAAACAGAGAGAGCATTCTGTGATCCAGCTAATGATGTTTACAGACTTGTAACTGAACAAGGGTATTTTATTATAATTCCTTACTTCTATTTGTACATTTGAAGTTGAAGCATTACCAAAAATATGAAATGATGAAGATATAAATTTACTTTAATTAACATACGCCTTCCTCCACATTTGCCATACTTTCGTTTTTGACGTTAATTCTTTAGGGATACCTAATTTCTCTATTTTCCTTATAAATTTCCTTTCTATTTATACTTGCAAGTTAAAATAGCTGTCTTTGAATTCCAGAAGTGTACAAGAACACTTACAAAGTTCCAAATATCACAAAGGTTGAAGTTTAATCTTTGGACTTCAATTAAGTTCTCGAATTTCTTGTTAGTATGTAATATCTTTAAGTCTACGACATTTGAAGAGCCTTGATTTTTGTTAAACTCGCGTTTACTTAACATAAATATATAGTATACTACTTTCGTGAAAGGTTTCTGTTTGTTCATCATATATAATTATATATATTCTCTCAATATTTAGGGTAAACATTAACATTGATTTTAAAACGATGATTGGTACAGACTTCGAGGGACAGGTATTTGTAGTTAATCGACTGTCTACACCATCCTCTGCAGAATTAGAGCGACAGCTTTGGGCAACAAACTGGCTGTGGTATTGGAAGAATGAAAATGGTGAGTGGACGAACTACAGCGATACGGTAAGGATTATTATAAATATTACCCTTTGTTTTTTAATAGAATATTACATTTAATCAATTGAATGTTGAACATTTTAATATCCATTTAATATTAGACTACAAAGTAAAATATATTGTGTTACGGCAGCAACCTAAAGTGTTGGCTGCCCTGCCAATATTCTTGTGACAAAGAAATGTCAATGAGGGTAAATGAAATAACGTATGACAATGAAAAAACAACAACAAAAGAAATATGTCTGTCTGTAACGCAACTGAACGAGTCAGATTGAACAAGACAGTAAAATAGATTTCCCATGCCTTCGAATTATTTCATTATAAACGAGGACATTTTCATTCTTTTTATCACTTGAGTCAAAGAATTTTTGTTAAGCGTTGAATAATGTATTACGAATATATCAATATCATACAGATATCAATAATGTATTTTTAACTTTACGAATTATTGAATAATAAAATTATTTATATTTGCTATCTCTTTTACAAGATAAGATTATTTATGCTTAAATATGTTTTATAACTAGATTAAATATTTTATGTCATGTAATGTTTTAATGGCTTAAAAAATGTTGCCCATTTTTCACTTCATAACCTGTAGTTTTTTTCATTGTTCTCACATACTTGTACAGAGTTATTCCGCTTATCGGCCAACAGATGCACATAAATACCTTTATTTCAAATACTGGTCCATTTAAGGTTGGCGAAACAGAGAAAGGTGAAATTGAACAAGCTTTTATCAACAACCCGGATGGACAGTTTTCCCTCCGAGAAAATGGAAGTATCATCGACTTTTCAAAAATGATGCAAGTGAATGATAACCCGACACCTGAAGTTGAAATTTGCCGTAGACCTTTATTTGTAAGTGAGAAGGAGGCAGAGGAGAGGAAAACAAGACCTTCACAAAAGTATGGAACACTATCAGGATTTTAGATTATTTCTTTTTATTAATTAAAATCCTATCAGAACTAGTTATTGTTATGACGGTAATAAAGTTGCCGCTGTCAATGAACCCTGAAATGATCTCTTTGATGGACTAATATTTTATGGAAAAGAGTGTAAATTTTCATCCCTTCATGCAATTTGTACAAATTCCCATAATTTGCTTCATATTTTATATTTTGTAATTAAAGAATTGATAGTTTCATCTATAAAGGAGGTCATAGGACTTTTATGTTTTAGATATAAAAATGATGCATCAGTTATGTTATACGGCAAAATTTAACTAATTGATAATTAGAATGGTTTTCATGGACTTGTTTTTTTTTCAATGAAAACTTTTGTTACACAGGTAGTATAATTTTCAATTAAATATTATTGTCAATTAAATTAAGTTTAAATTTTTAAAAAGAAGGTTCGATGGTTACTTGTAGAAAATAATTGATAGTAATTTGTGGTATTAGGTTCAAGAAATTACCTGTAATGCATACAAATATTTCTTTCCATTTCTTATTTCTCTTTAATTCCATTTTGCAGTATAAGTGAATAAAATTAAACAAATTTAAATATTGTGTTTCATTTTCCTTGTTCTTTGACAAACTCCTAAAAAAGAATGTAATGTTATATGTATTACATGACATCTTAAATTCTATGTGCAGTAGAGTAATTAGTTAATCACCTGGCTCCGATTTCAGTAAGATTTAAAGATCAGGAAAAACTAAAAGACTCAAATTTTTTCAATTGTTTTTCCTCTCAGTTTATAAAAGTGATTCATTATTATTATTTTGAATACGATTCATCTGCTTGGTGTTATACATCTACTGTCATCTAGGGGTCGACATAATACGTGGTTTAGATGTTGTTGTTTTGCAAAACTGACCCTAACGATCTGCATAAATTCATACATCGTTAACAGGATAATAAAATTACGATTTGGAACATTTCATTGATTTTTTTTTATTTTAAGAAAACGAGGAGGCAAAGAAGCTAATCAGCCTAAATTAGAACGTGAATCCACCACAGCACCACCAAACTGGAATATGCTTCCTGAAGAGGACCTTGAAGATCATCGTCAACTCGTTCCGGTAATGATAAATAATAACAGAAAACGCGATAACTTTTTTTTAACTTATGCATTTCTTATTGTAGTTTTATAACCAGCAAGCTTCTAAAACAGGGCTACCGCTATCATAAATTACGGAAATATTTTACTAAATTTTACAATCGTAACTTTGATTTAATTTCCAAATTCAATAGTGATTTAAAAACTCTTCTGCGACAAGGGATTAGCCAGCCTGGTTTTTATGGCGATGTGATTTACAAACTTCGTAAGATTTTGGGTCATGGTAATTTTTCTGCTGTTTTTACTAAAATCATTAAACGTTTTATTAAAAGAGGTTATGACCCTACTATTTTAAGACATACTGCATGTTTAGTGTTCAACCCTTTTACAGTTGGACACTACGCTTTCCTCTTTTGATTGCATCTGACGGACCAAGTGGGAGACTCTATGATGGATAGTTCGTAAAGCCCTTTGGGATTGAATTGTCTTAATGTTCGTCTTCTGTCTTGCTTCGTCGGGCCCTTGTAGGTGATTTTCTTGTTGCTCTGTCTTCCTTTAGGACATTGAGTACTTTTGTTATGGTCATTGGGTTGGTTTACTTTTATATGTTTCTATATGATCATTTTAGTGTTTTACTTATTTAACCTTTTGTAACCATGACAACTGTTAGAATTTCACTTGGCGGGGATTCATTTTATTTACACTGTCTCGTTTATAGGAACATGGTGGGGCTAAGAGCGAGGTTTGGTGCACCATTAACCGGTTTTAAACTCCCCAGCAGTCATTATTATGCTGCTGACCGTTCCAAGGCGGCGCCCCACTGTGTTCCTCAGATGTATGTCTTATGTTGTTTCATACTGTTTTGGTGACACTTTTGCTTGTGTCCCTTGTTGTTTTCTCGTCTACGGTAAGTATCTTCCCCATTGCCTCTAGTTTTTATTTCTTTGATTACTCCCCACCCCCTCCCCCGGTCTCCTGTCCCCTTCCCCTTTGTGGGCCTATTTTTATTTTCTTTGAATTCCTAATCAGTTACAAATTAATTATCATTTAATGATTAACTTGTCCGTGCTCTGTCTTTGCCCTGTCCTGTTTTTGTTTGGGGTCCCCCTGGGCTCCTTGCCATTGGTTCTTGTTGCTGGGTCATGTGGGGGTTGCGTTCATTGAACGCCGCCTTTCCTTGTTGATCTTGTTTATCATATTTTGAGTTCATGTTTGACATGGCCACAAAGACACTCAATAAAAAAAGGAAACGAATGTATTGAAAGTGCATGATTAATTGTGTTTTTACCCTGTTTTACTCTGTTAGTACAACTTTACCTGTAAATGCCATTTCATAGTAGCTACCATTGAATTGTATCTTTGATCTGTAGGCATAGTATTTTATTAAATTAGGTTATTGTTATGAAAACAAATTGAGAAATCTTTATCTTTAATTTAACATCTCCATATTAATAAGGTTAGGATAATTTTCTTGTGATGACCTTGTCTATGATCTGAACGTCAAAACTTCCTTAAGTTATTGATGGGACTAGTTTTTTGTGGTCAAACTTACTTTATCTTGACATTTGGCTTATTGATGGTATGGTTATTGGTCATGACTCGTAGACGGCTGACAAGAGCTGTCACAGGACACAGCGAAGCTCGACTAATAAAAATATTGGACGCAGTAAGGAAGACAAAACTATGAAAGAAAAATCAATTATGTATAATTATGTTTTAATTTAAAGTAAAAAATAACATTGTTAACATAAATTCTAAGATCAAGGGGAATAATTCTAGAAATAGTGACGCTAGAGTTATGAACCTTGTCACACAACATGTGTGTAATGATAAGAAATAAGTATTTAAAGTTTGGAGTAGATACCTTAAAAAGTAAAGAAGTTATAATATTTTTTAAAGAAAATCCTAAGTTCAAAGAGAGATAAATCTGTAAATATTGCTTCAAGAGTTATGAACATTGTCATATATAATGTAGTTGGTGAGAAAGATACCTTTAAAACTAAAAACGTTATAGTCAGTTTCTGATAAAAAAAGTCTAAGTTTATGGGGAGATTATTCTTGCGATATTTGTGCTAGAGTTATGAACCTTGTCACATAAGATGTGGTTGATGATAAGGAACATATATTTGAAGTATGAAGTTGATACCTTTAGAAATAAAGAAGTAACAGTAAAAAATAGCATTTTTTTAGAAAAATTTTAAGTTTAAGGGGAGATAAATTTAAATATGTTGGTGCTAGAGTTATGAACCTTGTCACATAAGATGTGGTTGATGACAAGGAACACATATTTGAAGTTTAAAGTTGATACCTTAAGAAATGACAAAGTTATAGTGAAAAATATTTACTGTACCAAAACTTTAATCTGAAATTTGGACGCGGACGCCAACGCCGGGGCGAGTAGGACAGCTCTCCATATACTTCGTATAGTCGAGCTGAAAACTGTATGTCAAAGTATGCTTCAAAATAATTTTTTGGTCAAGGTCGCTGAGACATTTTAAAAAATAAATAGATAAAACCAGAATTACAAATAAATGCCAGTGTGTGGCTTCTCATAACGATCCACTTTGAACTTTCAGTTGAAAGAAAATGATACGGAGTACAAGGAAATAGAAGGATTATTTCTTGATAGTTTTGGAAGAACAGTTTGTATCAAATCTATTGAACGAATTGAGAATGGCGATTTATGGGAAGATTTTATTGGGTAAGTCACATGTATAGACACAACTACCATAGGAATTATTCTACATGGTCATGAAAGGAATTGTAAAATGAACACCATTTTAATACACATAGAGGAGACATATTTTACTCTATACATTTTTGGAATACATAGTGTCAACTTGAAGGTTTCTTTAAGAAAGGACCAAACTAACTTAACCAATAATAGGGAATGTAGGTAGAGACCGACTTACAATTGTCAGTATTTTCAAATATAAAATTTGAGCAAAAATAAATCTTTAAGTATGTTACAATTGTATATTTTTAATCGCCAGTCTCTTTCTATTGCAGTAAGCGAACAAAGATGTTAAAGAAGAAGACAAAAGAGGAAGTGGGTGAAAGACGATTGTTTCATGGAACCAGGAATCAATACATTGATCCAATCTGGAATAGAGGGTTTGATTTTAGACTGAGCGGTCAGACATCAGGTAAATTCAATGTGTTTCTTCCTTCCATCTACCCAGAGTACCCAAAACGTGTACAAGGCTTCCCTCAATATAGAAGTATCTCAAATGGCAGATATTTTATTTTGTGTTTATTCTGTTCAATACAACAAATCCTAAAAGGGATCAATGTAAAGGAAAATAGCTGTATAGTAAGTGTCTTCAATCTGGCCCTGTTTAGGTCGAAACATAGAATGATCAATCAGACAAGTGACATGGACTTATAAGTCGTTTCTGTCCTACTATTTATTAAAAGTCATTCCCATTTTGATGTCGTTAGTTTCCCGATACTATGAAATACACTTTAAGTCTATGATAATAAATGAAATAATATTTTAAACTGCCTTTAAAAAACAATACAAATGATTGATTTCACCTTGTTAGTATAATGAAATTCCCATGATAAGCACATCATTTTCGAGGATAGGCACATTTTAAAGTAAAGTTAATTGGTCTTTAATAGAAGTCTTTAAAATAATAAATAATCGTTTTGTGTTGATAGTATAACACGTGACAACAAAACATGTAGGAAATAATGAACAAATGGTGCTAGTAGGTTTGAGATATTTGATCGGATAAAAAAAATATATATGACAGAAAATGTATGTATTTGTACGTAATTGAATATAGCTCTTTAAATATCATTTTAGTGATTTTAGTGGTGTTCGTTAAGCATAATTCATTGCATTGTTCATAGTGTAAATTATGTTTTACAATTACAGGTACGGTATATGGAAAAGGAAGCTACTTTGCCACAACATCCAGATATTCCAATTGTTACGCAGAACTAACTGCGGAGAGGGCAATGTTTGTTGTAAAAATTTTACCGGGGGCATACGTCCGCGGATCCAGCGAATATAAACGTCCGCCTCATAAAGACGAAGACAACCCGTGCAGTGAGCTTTATGATTCCTGTGTTGATAATGAAACCAACCCGCAAATATTCATCATATTCGACAACAATCAAATATACCCCGAGTACTTGATTAGGTATGAATGCTAGAACTTGTTAACAACATTGGAGAAGCAAGCCATATGTTTACATACAAACACTATATAAAATTTAGTACCACATAACATCTTATTTTAAATGTTTAAAATGTATTTCACTTTCTATTTTCTTTTCATGAATAAGAACAAAATTAATGCTTCAAATCACATCTACTATCAAATAATATACAAATAATGAAAATTAATAACATAAAAATATATGATTATGGTAACAGATCAAACGTCTTTGAAAATGTTATACAACTTAAAAGCCGTTTTGAAATGTCGTGATTCCACGTACATTATTTGTCTTATCTTGCTATAATGAATGTTTTCATTTCTTACATATTTTTGTAGAAATTTACACTTATTCTACTTCAGTCATAACAAAAAAATTATAATCAATATATTAATTTATACCCTAAACATCAGAACGAATAAAGAATAAAGAAATAACCTGTTCTTATAAATTACTGAGAAAAAAAACTGTTCTGTTAACCGATAATTCGTCATTTATCTTAAAGAAAAGTTGTTTAATATAATATAATATATGGCAGTAATTTTTAGTATCAAGAAATTACTTTATCAGTTTTTGTATTTTTAAAGGGACTCAACTGGTGTATTTTGACATGACGTTTAAATAAATTTCAGACATTTAATGAAGATCTAAACCAAAGTTTCAGATCATTCGCTCAGTCCGTTTTTTCAGTAGCAGTTGTGAAAAATGACCCAATTTTTTAAAGTTTAAATATTTTTCCACTCAAATCGGGCTAAGAGCAAAAAAAACTGTATGATTTTGAATATAATTTCACGTATTTCTTAATCATCCTTTGAATTTTTTATGTTTTATGTGCTCCAGTTGATCGTTGTTTTATGATTTTAGGCTTTTAGACCTCAGTGGAGTTCCTTTAATGTGTGTTCCACTCAGTACCATATCTACTTAATAGTTTTAATTTGTAGAATGTTGATTGTTTTTGTTGTTTTTTGTGTTTTTATTTATTTATTTTTTGTTCTTGTTTAATAGCATAACGATCATTTGTGTGTATTTGTAAATTATACTGATCGCTAGAATTTAATTTGAATTTGAATTGATGTTTACGTGGAGAGTAAATTAATTCATCTCAGTTTTGAGACAGGATTTCTTAACATAATCATGAATATGTTTCGAGCCTGCTGTTCTGGTGTTATGTAGAAAAATTTGGCCGTGCTCTTAACACCACCCAAAGATTGCGGTGTAATGGATTTTTTGGGGGGATTTTTTATACTTTGTGTGAATGTGTACGTTTGTAAAGAGTTTGAACTTTTTGTTTACCGTTGGATGAACTGTTGCTCTTATAAGAAATCAAATCTGGAACAGGGGAGAATCTTAGGTACAATGGAAACAACAAAAATATACGAAAAATGCAAACTCAGTTTGAGTCTAATTAGGAGAGATCATATAAAATTACACCATGTTTAACATTTTAAGTGGTATTCAGTCATCATCACCTGAAAGTTACGGTTTCAATGATCCGGAGACCAGAAAATATAACAACACAGAAGGAAAAATCGAAAACTAGGGTCGAAAGAAATGGCGGCTATTTGTAGAAATTAGTATATTGATTTTAGCGAATCTTAACTCGAATAATAATAATAACGTAAAAACAAATACTTCGTGCACCTTAAATTCTTCTTTCCTGCGATAGCCAATGCCGATAGACGTGCAACTGAGACATCATCTTGGCATATTAAGATTTTATCTTTAAACGTTTGCGGACTTAAATTAAAATTTGCATTGGCCCGAATTCAACAGTTGGTGAATAATCACAGTATAATTGATTTTCAAGAAATTGAAGCTGATTGTTTAGATTTTATTTAAATACAAAATTATGATGTAAAAAGAAATACCAGGAGAAAATCTGGCGGTCTAGCTTTAGAAGTGAGAAAAAAATAACAAAATTTGTTACAGTCATAGATTCTGATAATGATCTTGTATTATGGTTGAAGATATCTAAGGTTTTATGCAAATCTGAAACAGACATTTTCTGTGGTGTTGTGTATATATACCACCCGAATACTCTATGCTCTATGTGGTCTATGCTGTTGACGATACTTTTTCCGAAATTCAAGACGATTTCAATCGCCTGTCAGACACTTACTCGTATATCTTGTTTGGAGATTTCAATTCCAACAAAATCAATTGAAGATTTTATTATAGTCGATAGACGTTTTTTTGGAAAACCATAACTTAAACGTTCTTATACTGAAATGGGTAAATTTCATAATGCATAAAATTTTAAGCAATTACGTTATAACTCCGATAAACAAAGTAATAGTTATGGTAATATATTTATTGATTTTTTTACAATTAAATAACATGTATAAGTTAAATGTTCGATTTTCTGGTGATTAGACCGGAAGTACTTCTTGTGAAGGTACAAGTAATCTGTTTAAAAATGTACTAAATCTTACTGTGAAAGATTTTGTCCCATTTTATCAGATGCACATAATCCTATTGTTTTGACATTGAATACAAACCAAATTGAAATTGTTGATGTTAATAATACTGAACGATCGATTAAATTATGGGACAATGAAAAACGTGAACGTCTATTTATAGGAATTTCGCATAAATCTTATTAAAGAATTAAATGAAAAACTACATTTTGAAATATAGCGACACTTTTAATCAGCAAAATGCAGATGATTTCCCTACAAAAATCTCCTCACTCTTTCTTAAAACGTCTGAGGAAGCATTTGGCTATATAATGTAAAAAAAAAACAATAAAGAAGTAGTTAACAATTGCTCTTGGTTTGGAAATTAGTGTAGGAAAGCAAGAAGAAACTTTCATAGAGCAAAATATTTATATAAAATAAGAAAATCTGACGAAAACAAATTTAATCGTAAAGAGAAAAGTAAGGTATGCAAGCAAATAAACATAAGAATAGAAACATTGATAAATTTCGCAGATTAAAAATCAAAGATCCTAGGAAATATTGGAAGTTACTTCGTAGTAATAACAGTCCACGCAAAACGGAAGCAAGTATCTATGAAATGTATGAATTTTCAGAAAGGTTAATTTTTCAAATGATGGAACAATTCGTGACAAAAATATTAGATTTAAAATATAATGAGCAATCAAACCAAAACGAATCTATTAATTGTCCAATAACATATGAAGAGATTGATAAAAAAATTGTTGAAAGTCAAGAAAGCACGTAGGTTAGACCAAATAGTTAATGAACAAATAAATTGCTCAGGTAGTTTAATGAAAGATATGTTTTTCAAACTGTTTAATTTAGTCCTCGAAAAGGGTGATGCTATTAAACCTGAAAATTACAGACCTATAACACTTCTTAGTTGTTAAGGAAAACTTTTTACCAGTATAATAAATGATAGGCTAACTACTTAAACAGATGAAAATAAAATAGTAAATAATAGTCAAGCAGGGTTCAAGAAAGGGTTTTCAAACATAGACCAAATTTTTGTATTACATCATTTAATCAATAACGTTAGTTAATAACAGTGGAACTAAATTAGTTTGTGCTTTCATCGACTTACGCAAGCCTTTGATACAGTGTGGAGAAATGGTCTTTGGCAAAAACTAATTAACCTTTAAATAACCGGAAAATGTTTAAATTTTATTAACAACATGTACCAGCTACTAGAGCAATTTATAGTTTAATAGAAACTCAAATCGACTTAGTTTACCAATTGATATCCAAATAGATCTTTATAATAAAACACTTAAACCTGTTCTTCTACATGTGACGGAAATATACGGATATGGTAGTATAGAAGTGACTGACGAGTCCAATTAAAATTTCTATAGTATATTTTAGATATGAAACGATCCACACCAACTTATATGGTGTACGGAGAAACAGATTGCCTGCCACTGACTATCTATATAAATGAAAGAAAAATCATGTTTAGGCTCGATTATAATAGCACGGTGTAAATAATCATTAAAAGTTATTGTCGTCTTTATTATATAATATGACATTAAACCTTAAGTGGAAATAATATGAGAAAAATATTCCCTTGGATCGCAAACTTAAGACAATTTTTTTATAAATTGCTGTTTATGTAATATATGTGATACACAAAATTTCGGAAACAAGAAGTGGTTTAAACTACCGATAAGACAGAAACTGAAAGATGTCTTTCTAAATGATTGGTATTCACTTATTGAAACAAAGGTACATTCATTCGAAAAATACTTGTTACCAGCTCCTAAACCCTTTTTTCGTTACATGATAAAATTTCGTACATGTAATCATAGATTACATATAGAAATCGAAAATTGGGCCCGAATGCAAATCAATGAAAGAACGTGTACCTCTTGTAACAATAAAATATGCGATGAACTTCATTACTTATTTGAATGCGCTTTGCTGAATGATTTTAAAAGAAAGAAGTTTGTTTTTGAAACCTTACTATTAGAGTTATAGGTATAGATGTAGTAATGCATACTAGTGCACAGAAATCTCAGATATCTGGCAGTAAGGACGTTTTTCTATTTCTGTCAAACCTTTGGGCAAATGTTGAGTTGAAGTATTTTTCGGAGACAGATATTTGAAATATGTTTGGTTATGTCCTTGTAAGAGTTGAATCGTAATGAGAGGAACATCTTCTCAGATATCTGGTACTGAAGTGTTCCATTATTTCAGTATGACCTCTCTGGCCAACGGTTGATTATAAATAGTATGGTTGAAGTTAAAGCTTATAGTTACTAGTTCACAGACATCTCGGATACCTGGTACTAAGGATGCTATATTTGTAAGGCAAATGATTACTGAGGAACTATTTGTTATGAATATTTGAAGTATTGTATTTTTGGAAAGAAGTATAGGATAAGAATTTGTTGAAATGTAAACGTTTGGGAATGAAGGTTAGGTTTAGTTTTAGATCGCTATTTGGATATTATGATAAAATGTATCTTAGCGCACGAGTTGTTATGTGGGATATGCAATATCATTGATTATACTGTATTCAAAATTTCTGTAAAAGAAATTGATATTATTAATTATTTTAAATGTTTTTTCCAGCAATGCTTTACGCACGATTTGTTAAATTTATACAACTCTGCATGAAATTGTAGAGTTTTATCACATTGTGAACTTTTAACTGTTGATACATGGTATCATGTCAGGTAACTATGTGATTGTTTTCGTCAGGTAATTTATTTTCCCGTTTGAATTGTAAAAAACAACATTGCTCTAGATAGCAACAAACTATAAGGTAGATGCTAGAAGTTTGATATAGATCTATCCATTGAATTTTTCAGGGATTTCCGATAAACTTTAGTATATACGTTCAAGGAGTCCGCGAATAAATAGTCGGGCATACCATGCAATTTTCTCAAAGGGTGCGAAACTTTATCTGATGAAAAATTGTTATAAACTATATAAAGGCACAATATTGTCTTTTTCATAATCTTATTCACCGTAGGGGACGTGAAACAGCTTTGCGCTTTGTTGTTAAAATAAAAAAGTTCCAAGTTCGCGGACGATGCAAAGAAGTTGATAATTACTTCGTCATATACTCGCAATTAGTTTGATTTGTAAAAATATATTTATATGTGTGTTTTGCGTGTAAGAAAATATACAAAAGATAGCGAAAGTTTATTATTTATAAGTGACGATAATTTATTTACTGCATTTCGTTTAGGATAGTTGCATTCTATTTAAGACATACTGTTTTTGCTTCTTCTGTGACAATGACAATGGCAATGTTGTTATTCGCAATATAAGGCCTTCAGCCCAAAATACAATCAGATTTTCAATTTAACAAAGAGTGAGATATAAATATATATAATAGACATATGAGTATATTTACAAGTAATAAGTATAATGTTAAAATTGAATATTTAAGTTGAAATAAAGGTAATGTCAATTAAACATATAATGTACAAATGCCAATATGATTAATATCAGTGTTGAAGAGGTAATTATTAATTTAGATATATTATTTAAATATAAAGGTATGGTAACATAGAGAAACGTTCGTTTCAACAAATGGAGAAACTGAAATTCGTGGCACATAAAAATTAACAAAAAACATTTCAATATACATGTTTAAATGTGTTCAGTTATTTGAAGTTTTCTTAAATTATTTGCTTCATAGATAAATTTTGCCAATTTTCTATTATTGTCTTTCGCTGTTTCTGACATTATAGTATTAAAGCGTTCATTACTGTTTACAGTCACATTCCAATTACAAAAGTTTAAGTGTTCGTGTCTAAGGTCGTTGTACTGCTGACAGTCAATCAAAAATGCACTTCATTTTCCACAACATGCACATTACGTTTAAGACAAAATGAACAAAATCTAAATTCTCTGTCAATATCTAAGTGCCTTCCTGTTTCCTTTTTTCAAGTCATGGCCACTGCATCCAAAATTTGCTAATGCACATTTATATGCATAAGGCATACTCAGTGACAAATAAATTCGTCAGAAATAGATGTTTTATAAATTCGCTTTTGGCGATGAATTAATGTCAGACATAATTATTTTACTAGAGAAATTAAATGGAGATACAAACAAAGATACCGTAGGGCTTCAATAAAAGAACGTGTCATGCTGCTCCGACATTTTTTTAGCAAGATTTTATGTTCCAAACGAACTTCCCCTGTGATTGATAAGATAAAATTTAAAAAATAATTACATTCCGTTTGTCTTTTTATCCCCAAAAGACCTAGGACATGGCAAGAGGCAATTCGAGAAAGCAAAAATAGCCTTAAGATGTTTTAAAAAATTTAGATGTTGTTGTTGTTGTAATCCTCTGTTTTTGCACTTATTACGAAATAAACTAAATACATGTGTTCTGTCTAAAGCAATCAGTTTTACATGTCTCAATATAATATGATGGTTCATGCAATACTTCTTATGCTACTAGTATATATCAAACACAATTTTTTTGCTAAAAAATTCAACATGACTTTGTCAATATCAACAGTAAGAAGAAGAAGAAGGTTTATTTATCACTTAAACTACGAGTTTCGCGTGGTTAATATATAAACAAGGATACACATATAATGACATGGAAAGTACAATGTCATGAAAGTTAGCATTATATACTTGATGTACGAAACTACATATAAATTATAAGAATTAAAAACATGATGACTAATATATACTTTCCAATACACAGTTAATATAAGGAAATGAATATTTAAGCATTTATGTGTAAAATTGAAGTTTCATTACAGAAGTTATTAAAACAAGAGGGCCACGATGGCACTATGTATAAGATAGTGTTCATTAAATTGATAAGTATATAACTTTATTTATTAAATTGGCCATGAACAGTGTAGCCAATTTAGTCTGAAATTGTTTACATGAACAGTGGATTTCCTATACTGATATTTCCCCAAATAAATGTATAACGATTTATTTGAAATACTTTGATCCTATTGGACAAAAATAAGTTTGTCCCCCAATGTTATAATAAGGCTGTTAAACGGAAAGAACTGAGATTGACTCAAACACTGTACAGCCTCGGTTTAAATCAAGGAATTGTTAACGCGCGCGCAGAGACGCACATATGACGGTTAAAAGGGGATCACATAAGCATATAGTGAATAATTTTCAAATAAGGCATGAAGGCATTAATGAAATTTTGTTCTTGACCAAAGTTTTATATTTATATTTATATATATATCGAAATGAGAGAATAAATACACATATACCACCATATATATTTACAATTACAAAACCAGAGCTATACGCTTGTTTACTATTCAGAAATAATGAGTTTGATATACACACAAATTTTCTCTTGTCTTTTGAAATGTTCAATCAAGTGTTTTACAAAATATTCCAGATTGTTTAAAGTAGTTCCGAAAGTACATGAAAGGAAAGCTATAGGAAGGTCAAGGTAATTTATCCGCATATATAATTGATACATGGCTTTATTTGCCTGAATTACAATATGTTTCATGCAAGATGTTTGATTTTATTAACCTGTCAATTGCATACTGATTATACGGTCAATGCACACAACATATTAATCTACGATCAATTTTCGTTAGCGTAAAGTAAAACAAGAATCTTTAAAAATCGGGCAGCGTTATCTTCATGAAAATCATGTTACATATTATCAAGTGGTTGGACAAGAGATATAACCGATACTAAATCTTAATTTTTACTAAACTATAAACATGTCAACAGTTGAATTCCAATATCAGACTATATGTATCATAAAGGTCTTTGACAGCTTATCTGTAATATGCAGACTTCATAACCTCTGATCCTCTTTCAAAATTTCATAATGCTTAGTTCCGCCCACTGTTTTCTCGTGTTGGGCAAAAACTTTGTTTACTTTGGGTCTATACGGCGTTTTCCATGGAATGGCACGTGTCACATTTTAAGTTTCATGATAGCCGCCGTATGAACACATCCGTGGATGCTTATAAATAGTTTTCCTTGTATGACAGCTTAAAAGGGTCAATGACTAAATATTTCATTTCCGGTTTCACATCCGTCAGTGTGGTCTCTGGTATTACATGGTGGTATAATATCACGACGTATTCATTTTGTAATAAATACGCAGTTTAAAAACACTGTGCGTTTCACGACCGAATGAGTTTCAATACATAGTCACATACCAGAGTTGTTTATCATATACCTGTTATTGTCCTAAACTTAAGACTTCTTTAACATTTTAAAACATCTGCGGTTGTTTCAAAATTTCAAATTTTATAAGTTCATGTAAAATGTTTAATTCTGCTTAAGCCGGTGCTGGGGGCGTGGACGGTAACTTGCATTTTCCATTTCTGGCCTTGAACAGGCTCAATCAAATCGAATCTGCAACATTTACAATTTTGCCGTTTTGGACTTTCTTTAGGGATTTTTTTATTTCTCTCTATTTTTCCGAACGAAAACAATATATACTGTCCAAGGATGATAACTTGAGCCTTTGTTTACATAACAAAGACCAATAACAATGCGAAAAATAGGTGAGGCATATCAATGCTACAACCTATAAAAATTAAAATAAAACTACATAATCATATGACTTGTTAGCGCAGTGGGTAGAGCAACCGTGTCGGTAATGAGTTTTTGTCCGTACAGGCAGAAGTTCGACTACTGGTAAGACACTTCTTTTTTACCTCAGAACAGCCAATTGTTCAGAAAACAAGTTTGACCGTTTTTTTCATATACATACATGAATATGATATCGAATATTTTATTACACTGCGATCAAAAATACAAAAAGAAAATTGAATGGAATTAAAAAAAAAATAAATATATACTATAAAATATATATTATAAGAAGAAAACAAAAAGGAAAACGAAAAATAAATAAAGAATAATGATAAAAAAACAGAGTAAGAAGAAATAACTGTGGTTATGAAATGACACTAAGTTGGGTTCGAACCTATGAGTACAAAATACTAATAGTTACAATTACTCCGACCTACCGACAGAGCCATAATGGTAATACACAAACGATTCTGTAAGAATAATGCTATATAGTATATGTAAGTGTTTACTTTACGATATCGGATAATAATCCTGATAACCCCGTTTTTCGACTTCCCCATGCACCGTTAAGACCAAATTATCATCTTAGGACAGTACATGTAACCCAAACATAACTTCATGTTGTTACATTAATACGCAAATAGGTTATTTTCCGACGTTTGACGGAAAGGGCCGAGAAGATGCGATCGGTTGATCAGATTTATATTTTCAAACAGGTAGTAGGTAAAATATTTCGTTCGTTCAGTTAATATCAATTCAATTTGTATTGATGAGGTGTTTGATAAAGCTAAATTGTATCAGATATTCAGTTTATTAACAGTAATCAATGTAATAACATATAATGAAATAATCACAGATATTCTTCTGAAAGAGCCAATCAAGCACTATACGTTTATAGTTCAGCTACTATCACCAGCCAAGCATGTCATAATAGTTTACCTAGCAACAAAGTAGTCACGTGATCAGTTGCGTGTAATACCCGTTTTCAAAAGTTTATAAAATTATAATACAAGTAAGTTATATAGACCTCTTCATTCGAACAGGATGTGTTATAAAGTGTGTACATCATGATAAAAGATTATAACTAACTAATTATCAACATAACTATGTGTTTTGTGAAAAACATTATTTACAAGACTGTTTGAGTTTGTTAATTTGTGGATATTCTCGAAGTAAGAGGGTATTTATTATAAAAACAGGTAAGTGTTACGTTTTTATTCTCACATTTTTTCTTAAATAGAGGAAACGGAAACCCTAAAAACGCCCAAAACGACACAATTGAAAATGCTGCAGGTTTGGTTTTATTCAGTATGTTCATGGACGGTACTGGACAATACAAGTAACCGTCCACGACCTCTAGGGAATCTGAAGTTATGAAGCCCTCATACCACATTTCAAACGTCATTAGACAAATTTAATAAAGAGATAAAAAACAGGCTCAATATCTTTAGGGTGTTTACAAAAAAAATCAAATTTTTACCATTACACTTGCACTTCCCAGTACCGTCCGTGAACAGGCTAAATCAAACCGAGCATGCAACATTTTCAATTTTGCCTCTATTGACTTTCTTTAGGGATTCTTTTTCTTTCTAGTTATCGCCACATCAGTGTTGTTTGTGTCGTGTAGAGGCCGTATAAAGTCACCCCGGATATGAAATCAGGGAAATTATATTTCCGATCCTTAAAGACATTATTGCTGAATTTATGGTATTTTAGCTCTTTATTTTTGGCTTTTTCTACTTCCACTTACGTGTCACATAAATAAATCATAGCAAAATGTGTACTTTCATATGTCGGCAGTCTAAGACCAAAAGCGGTTTACTATGCTTATATATATGCAACATTTAACGGGTTAAATACATATGGCACTTCTTTCAACCATTAGTAAGAAGGGTTCTCACGCGAAACAAATACAACATTAACTCTTGCAGACCTGTTATTTAAACATACTTTTTGCAACGTTTTAAATGGAAATTTAAAATTTGTATCCTTTCGATACAACACTTCAATTATTATAAATGATTCCCCTGGCTCGTCTTCTTGTCAGTGCTTTAGTTAATGCAACTTTGAAATCTTCCGACCGGAGACACTACTTTTATTAAAATCGTTTCGTTCTCATACTTATGTGAAACATTCTTGATAAAATATTAAGGTATTTACAAATTGATTTCCTTTCCTTAATATTATAGTTTTCAGACCCCTAAACATCATTTATCAAAAACGATCTATAATTTATACCCATCTGTGTAATTGCATTCTTATCCACGGACACGTCCACATGACACGTTGCCCGTGTATGCTCAAGTTTCCCGCACTTTAAGTCCTATTTGTTTTCTGCCGATTCTGGGGACAGCTTTCTGCAGGCAGCAGGCGACGCTTTTGTGGCAGGGTACCGTGAAAAACATATTCACTAAACTTTGTGCCCTGTAGATTTTCTTTTCGTCGTCGGAAATATTCCGAAAACGGATGAGCCACATATTATTGCACGATCCGCCGACCATAAACTAAACTGTCTGCTAATATTATACGTTTTTGGCGATATGACGAAAAATATTGTCAATACATTCTGATTGTTTTTTCTTTGGCGTTACCAGCAGACGAACTCGAATTTCCTCGGTAAGGCAGGCAAAGTAACCGTCTGCTTGTCTCATTTCTTTCGTGTTGCTCATTGCCTTTCTTCTTATAAAACATTTAAAGACGATGAAATTTGATATTGTGAAATTGTTGTTTATTTTCTTCTAAAATGTTTGCAGTCTAGAATGTAAAATAAACTCTAAACTTGACAAAAATAGAGCTTGCTGATTCCTGCCATGTCATACTTTTGCTGCGCGGGGGGGGGGGGGCACGCGAAAACTTGCAAATATGACAAGATAACGACTATTCGTACTTTCGCTCTTTGGGGCGTCAGACGAAAACACGAAAATAAACTGTATGACAGTGAGAACTACTAGGGAGATAAACAGAAGACTTGTTTGTATTAGTTAGAATACATATCTCCCTTTACAATTGACAAAAAATAAACGTTTACTAATTTCAATCTATATGACTGTTCTAGTTCTTTACAAACATGTTTAAATTTCATTTCAATAAGATAGTATAAACATTTCATTGTGTTTCTGTGGGCATGTTAGGTAGATGTAGAAAAATTACAATGTCCTTAATACACAGTATTTAGCTTAATGAATAAAATCTACAGTGTATAATCGGTAATAGAAATCACAATTATTACAATTAACGCCAGGAATAATGTTCATTTGTTCAAGAAACACCAGCGGCATCTAGACAGTGCTTCGTCGTTTTTAAGTGGTTTTAGCTCAAAAATACCCATTCATATACTAGTACATTGTATTACTTTCATAGAAAAAACCGAAATGACGATATGTCTGTAACTTTAACATTTAATGATGCAATTTCTAGGTCATTGTATTTTAGTTTTAGGGGGGAAAATTTCCTTATAACGCTTCTTAGTAAGTTTATCTATTCGTTTTCGTAAAGAAATTATTTATTTATTTTTTTGAAGTGAAGGTCTGTAAACTAACATATAAAAGGACAACGACTTTTGGAGAAGTGATTTATATACTAGAACATAAGCGTAATCATAACGGTAAATCAAATATATATTCTGCATTTCAATAATAATTATTTAAAGAAACATTCCATTTCGAACCCTATTTAATAAATACACCAAAAAACTTATTAAGATATGTAATTAAGTTTAGAACAAGAAACAGCAGACTTCCTGTAGAAACCGGAAGTTGGAATGGTATAGATTTAAATTTACGTAAATGTACTCTTTGTAACAGCTCCGGAAGTATTGGAGATAGTTCCACTATCTCTTTGAATGCAATGAATTATCTGTACTAAGAAAAAGAATGCTAGATCATAATTATTTAAGACATCCAAATATATTAACTTTTAAATCTATTATGAATATGAATATGACTCATTGTAATGAATACAGAAATTTTTGTTTATTTGTTAAGGAAATAATTACAAAATTTGAGAATAGTTAACATTTCTACATATTTGTTCATCATGTCCTTGAAAATGCGTGTTTCTCTCCATTTTGTTAAGATGAATTGTATTAATATTATTATTTTCATGTGTATGCTATGCCTCTTTATGTAATGTACGTTTATATGCTATAGCTCATATTGTCATGTGTGTTCATGAATTGAGCTCTGAAATAAACTTTGAAACTTTGAAACTTTTGAATAATATTTAAAGTCAATGTCAATACTATTTATCAATATAAGTAGTTTGTAAGGTGCGAGTTTAGAGTTGTTGAACAATAATATTGCTTGCAGCTAATACAACGATTACACAACCCAGTGACTGTGCATCAATAATAAGTGCTGTAAACTCAAAATAACTAATTAAGGGCCGATTTTGTTAAACAAAAATGGATAAATACTTGTATCCGATATTGCAAATAATATTTGTTTTGTTTATAGATCATCTTGAGTTAATTTTACTGATAAATTGAGAAATGGATTGATAGGGGAGGTACAGTTTTTTTTCTGGCATGTCATTTAGTTTCAACGAGTGATTTTAAGAATAGGTTGATTGTCTGAGCTAATATTGTTTCCTGTACTATGCAAGAGAACTATTTCATTTTCGGTTTCACTTCCGCGTCATTGTGGTATATTGTATTGCATGGTGAAATTAGGCCCCGTCTAAACCTATCCAAGTCTTTAATGCAAGTATCATATTCTCTTGTATTGGATAATGTAGACACCCTACTTGAATGGTTATTAACGAGAAATTACGTACATCCATGAAGATAATGTCTTGCAAGAAAATTAGTACACGTTCTATTTTTATACAAGTTTTTGTAGACACCGATAACACCGGTTTAACACAAAACATGTGCCCCGAAGGTGTGATATTGTTGTTATTTTTACTATTTTTTAAAACTGTTTTTGTTGCTGATTCAGTGTACGTGACCTGTGAATTTCAGTAAATGTTTACAATGTCTTGGTCAAAGGGACAAATCGATACACTGATACACAGAAGAGCAAAAAAAAATGTTTATCAAAAGTATAAAGTATAATCAATAGATTTTAAATGATCTTGTTCATTTAGTGAATAACTTTCATCAAATAAAGAATTTGCTTCAATTTATAATCTCAAAATATTTTTTTCACATTTTCTATTTTACACATTTCATTTACTCCATTGTTTTTTTAGCTAATTGCATCATTTTCCCGCTTTTTATACACACATTTTATAGAAACATGATAGCATTGCAAAGACAAAGGTATAAATCCTAGGGCAATCTCTAATTATCTAAATGTGACATGTAAGTATAGGTTAGTGTTTAATAATACGTATTAACAAAAATAATTGGTCAAGCCTGTCGCAGGCGACCAATTATTTTTGTTAATGCGTTTTATTAAAAATTAACCTATTTAATGATCAACATTATTTTTTTTTTCAACCAAAACAAGGCATTTCTCAAATCACCGATAACTCCGCCCTTTCGCTCTACAAGATGTCTACATCTTGTCAAGTTTCTAACATGTCACATTTAGATAAGCTAAATAAATGGCCCTTTCAACATATAATCAGGCATTTTTTTACTGAAATGTCACAGAATTTATACCTTTATCTACAGTAAGACTATTATGTTTCTTTAAAATATCTGGAAAAAAAACTGCGAGGAAAATGATGCAATTAGGTAAAAAACAATGAAGTTAATGAAATGTGTACATCCTTTTAAAATAACTGTAAAATATGAGAGGAAAACATTAGAGATTAGTTAGTGATTAGTAATTGATACAAATTCGTTATTAGCTTCAAGTGATTCACTAACATATAAAATCCCTATTGATTTGCTCATTTGAAAAACAGTTCATTTTTTTATTTTTCTGTGTGTCAATTTAGGTTTACAAGTGGAGGTGGTCCATTTTCAATGAGTTTTCCATCAAATAATGTTATCATTGTATTCTTATTATCAAGGATTGTTAATGCAGTTCATTCCTATCAAGTGAAAAAAAATAATGTTTTGGTCACTTTTTCTAGAAAATATAAAGTTTAAAAGAGTCAGCCATTTATAACAGACATTTTTGTTAGAGTTAAAAGGATATAAAAAAGTTACTATGTAATCATTTGTTTCTGTGTGCCCAACATGTATTATCTATGTTATAAATTAATTGATTGTATCCTCATTTTTAGAAATACCTGAACTCGCCTAATTTTTTTAACGTTGGCATTGTTTTGCTAACCTAGATATTTTACAATTCAGAGTGCAAACCACACCTCTAACTCCTCCCTAATATAATGCATTATTGAAATTTGTTAGACTGGTTAGACGACAGATAAAGTAAAACAATTTTAGTTAGTACACATTAACGAAAGTTATACTTAGCAGAAATTTGAAAACTAGGTGTAAACGTGGACTTATAACAAGTATTTATTTTGTAAAAGATACTCTGTGCTTTATGACCGAGTGAGTTTCAATAGATATTTACAAACTAAGGTTGTTGTATCGTACAATACTAAGAATAACGTTATCAGATTTACATAAACATGCATTGTAGCAAACTTGAAGTATTGTCAATGATACATTATAATCTTTAGATCTTCTGCAACAGATAATCAAGCAGTGTATATATTGTTTTGTTAGTAATAACAACCAATCACAACAAATCACGTCATATAAGGTATAATTAACATAGCAACAAAGTGGTCACGTGAACAACTGCGTGTAATATCTTAATCCCGTTTTTAAAAGTTTTAAATTTACAATAACAAAAAAGTTATATTGACTTGTTCATGTGCACAAGATGTGTTATACGTGTAAATTGTGAACATGATGAAAATGGATTATAACGCAAATTACTATTTTCTTCAGTCGCAAAACTTTGAATGTGATTATTGTTGGATATTCCTGCAGTAAGACGACATTTATTGTAAAACAGGTACGTGTTGTATTTTTTCATGTTTTTATCTAAAAAGTACACGTCCTAGAAGATAACAGATAATCTACCGTCGTACCTTTAAAAAACATAAAGCTGACGAAAGTAATCGAAATATTTCTGCATGGCGTTCATTGTGGCATAGCGGTCCAGCTGTATGGTAGCGTGAATTTGGCGGCCTGGCAGTGTGAAGTTGGCGGCTTGGCGGCATGAAGTTGGCGGTCTGGTGGATTAAGTTGGCGACCTGGAGGGTAAAAGTGGCGGCCTGGCGGCGTGAAGTTGGCGGCCTAGCGGCCTGAACTTTAAAAATAATACAAGTTTGGCAAAACAATAAAAACGACTCTTAATTAATTTAAGACATATCTTACCATTTAAAAGTTACATTAAAGACAAAAACACATTTAGACAGATTAACAGTTTTATAAATGTTCTTTATATGTAGAACACGGGACATTATGAAGTTCTTAAGGCTATTCTTGATATTTAAAGGTATATAAAAAGAAACAAAATCACTTTGAGAGATACTTTTATTCTATCATTTTTGTGAAGTTGGCGGCCTGGTGGCTAAGCGGCCTAGCGGCCTGAAATTTTAATGTTGTAGAAATGTTATATTGACAATAAAGTGGCAGCATTTAATGAAGTTCTAAAGACAATTCTTGTTATTTATAGGATATATAAAAAGAAAAAGTCACTTTTAGGAAACTTTTTATTTCATCATTGTTGTGGACTTGATGGCCAGGCAGCCCAGCGGTCCAAAATTTCAATGTTGTAAAAGTTTGGAAAAAAATGATAAAGGACTCACCAAGTTCAAGTTCTGGTATTTTTCTCCATTTAGCCTATGTATTTGTAGTAACATGTATATGAGTATCAAATCAAATTTATATATAAATATTTCACATAAACATAACCTATGTAAAGCTTTTGACCGTCATACATTTCACATTATATTTATGGACTGTAGGAACACATTTGCCCCGCAGCATATTTATCTTACGAAAGACCGATGCGGTCGCATTTGTCCCAATTGAGTCAAATGGGATCTCAAATGACTACCCACAAAAACTCATATGTGTGACAAATGTGCTCCGATCATGTTTTTTTAAGGGACAGGAAAGCTCATTTGTCTCATGGTTTTAAGGGACAAGAAAACATATTTGTCTCATGTCACTTTGTTTATATTATTTGTCATATATTTTCCCACCGCAGAATCCTTTTTTTTAGAATCGAGGCTCGTCGTTTAACCTCATGTCAAGTGTAATTATCAATAGGTTTGCTACTACTTTTATGAAATCTTAAACTTAAAACCTACAACTGGAACTATTTTTTCTTATATCTCTAATTCAAGATATTTGATCGGCTGAACCTGAAGGCGTACACTGAAACATACGGAATCCCGTTCAAGATTAAACAATGGTGAAAGCGAGATGGCACGATGATACGATGATGATAACGCGATGGAACGATGGTGAAAACACGATGTTACGAACGTGAAATAACAACTGTACAATGGTGAAACAACGAGACTGCGGTTGTTAAACAACGAAGGCAAGATTATGAAAACTTGATGGTACGATGGTGAAAATGCGATGACATGATGATGACAACGCGATATTATTTCCGCCATCGTGTCATCGCATCATCGTGATTTCTCCATCGTGCCATCGTTGTTTCATCATCGAGCCGTCGAGATTTCATCATCGTACCATTGTACTATCGTGCATGGATGTTCAGGGAGGAGACGAAAACTGTTACTTATGTCCAAACGGAACACCGTAATCGGATGATACTTGAACGATATGTGGATGTTTCTAAATTCAAGCATTCACCATTTTCATGTTTAAATGTTGAATTCTGCTTCAGCCGGTACTAGGGGACGTTGAAAGTAGTTTTCACTTGACAGGCTCAATTAAACCGAGCCTGCAACATCAAAGAGCTACAAAACAAAGCTAGACCAAGTTATGAAACAAGTACTTATCTCATCTTAAAGAATTATTATAAAACTGATATAAAATGATGAGAAAATGAATCATGAATCTTCTAAGAAAAATAACTAGCGTCACTTTGTTATTGTAAAGTCACTTAAAAATCTGCTATGACGTTGAAGAACCTAAAATATTATAAATGAAATTCACTTAATCAAATACAACCTTTTCTCAAATTTTTGCTACCAAAATGTCAAAGACATATCCATGATGCAATTTAAACAAAAAAACAAAAGTTAGACGTCTACGGGCATGCAGAGTGAATAAATATTATCCAATAACCCGAAATAACTGAAAGCAGCAATTCTGGGAAAATGGCGATATTTTTTATATATTTCTGATGAAAACAAAAACGTAGTGCTGGTATTCTCTTTTTTTCTACCTTAGATCATTAAGGCGCCTTCGTGGCCGAGTGATTTTAAAAAAAACAACACCTGTACCTAACCGCTGTAGGTTCGATACTTACTCGGGGCGTAGAACTATCCTTGCGAGAAGCCCGTCAATCGTCCAAATGCGGAATACCTATCGCGCTATAGCGCACGTAATAATTATCGCATGCGCATGCAATAATTACCCCTTTAAGCCTCTATCAGATCAACCTGACGGCAGCCGTTCGCACGCATTTCAGCAAAAATTGCTTTGTTTCGTGCGGCAGTCGCAAGACAGTCGTACGAATTCTTAAGGTCGCAAGGTTGCTGCAACATCGCAGACTAATTTCTCAACATGCACATTATTTCTGCGATTTTGGACGTCTAAAGCCAGTAGTAAGACAGTCTTGAGACAATCGTACGGCAGACTTACAATTTCTGAAAATTCTCAAGTCATAATGTTTTGCGTTTGTCTTGCGACAACCGCAATGTTGTCGAACGAGCATCGTAAGACAGTCGAATAAGTCGTCCGACAGCCGTGCGACAGTCCTACGACCGTTGCGTCAGTTGCGAATCTTAAAAAAATCATTTCCCTTCCAAATCACCAACAGGTAATCTCTAGACATGACAGTCAAACAATAAAAAATCTAGGGAGAAGGGTTAAGCCCTTTTTACTGGGGCAGGTGCCAATGAACAAGTGAACAACAAAATACAAATCTGCACAGGAAACTTTACAGAGAGATTCAAGGGAAGGCTCTGACTCCGAGAAAGAATATACGCACATTTATCGAAATGAGAAATTTTCATGTCCGCTGAAGCAGAAAAGATATTAGTACAATGGTTTACTAACACCAAGAATTTTAAGTCAAGAGAAATCGGCGGTACTCTGTCAAGATTTATAAAGAAAAGAAGCGTTAAGAGATATCCGAGAAAGTGGGTGAGAAAGTGGGTGCGTTTCATACGAGTATACCTTACAATGTATAATATAATTGATATTATTAGCAAAGTGAACAATATTAAACACCACTTAAACACAATTTATCTTAAGGCATAGGTAAGATATCTAAGTATAAAACAAATAAATAAAAGACACATTTTAAGCACATAAGTCGGGAATCTACTATTTATAACTTATTTGAAGACACTTTTGTTAGTATCGAATTCAGCACAAAATACAAAGCTGTCTTAGCAGCGCTAGAACTATTGTGTGGTGCTCTTCTTTTTCACACACACAGTATCCTTCTAAGAACACTTAAATGCAACCCTTGTGGTTGGATTTCATACCGTTATGAATGAAAAATAAGGGATGATTTAATGATGGTGTTACATTTAATCCTCACTTTCGAATTCGTACAATGGACGTACAGACCGATATCGTACGGCAATCGCGCGGAAACTTTGTGCGTCGTGGGGTGCCCATGCGATTGTGCGACGACCGTACGAAATATTGCCGTAAAAATATCGTACGAGTCATACGACTGTCGCACGAACAACGTACGTCTGCTTTACAATCTACAAGTCTGTCTATATAGACTGCGAAAAAGGTAACACAGATTTCACTACAAACCGTACGGACTTAATTTCGTGCGGCTGATGTGATAGAGGCATAAGAACGTAAAAGCTATAGCGTGCGCACGTAAAAGTATCGCGTGGCTACGTAATAGCTATCGCTGGCGTACGTAATATATAAGAAAATCATATGTATTATGCCACCGTAGATACAACCTTTTTGTTGCTTAGAAAATTTCTTAAATCATTTATTAAACATTAATTATCGGAAAGAATCATGTCACAATTAACGATAAAAATGGACTCTCTGCAGATATGTTAGGCTTTGGATACGGAACTGGTAGACATTTTCATTGTGTCATTCAGAAAAGGGATATTCTTTAAGTTAATATATGTCTCGTATGCAGACGCAGGATTGACTGGAAGTGACCTTAAAACGATATTATGAATACAGGGGGCAATACACAGTTTTCAAGGCTTCTCGACAAACAACTGACTGTGCCGCAGTCAAAACCTTACACACAAATCTGCAATCACACACCTGAAATAAATGCGTTTCATATTTAACATTTACATGTACATATGTATCTCACAGCAAACAATTAAATATACATGTCAACCTTCTAGTTTTCTGGCACATAGCCCTGTCATTTTCTTGGTAGCAAAAATCAACGACAAAAAGAGTGGATTACCCCTATTCGCAATATAAACATATATTAACCCTTTACCTCATATATACGCCCAGAAACGATGGTTAGGAAAATACCCGCCTATATGACTGAAATACTGTTGGAAAAAGGTGTAAAATGAAACAAACAAACAAACAAATCATATATACGCGAAACAACGCACTTTCGACCCCCACCCCTCTTTAGGCCTTTAAATGTGAAAAAATGTCCTGTCTTGGCCCCAAACACATGTTTTTGTTTGCGAAATGTTGATAGAAAAGTGGCACTTTTGCGGCGCCGCCCCTCAACCAAAAGGTACATCAGGGGGTTGGCAGAAGAGGGATATGCCCCCTTATGTTTTTTGGGGGTTGAAAGGGGCGGCAATGCCCCTCATAGCCAAGAAAAAATTGGACTTGTGAGAGGCCAAAAGTGACCCCAGGCCGATCATAAGGTAACGTGTAAACAGCTCTGAATCCATTGAGAAGTTGCACCACTTTGAAATCAATTTGATGGAAAAAAGAATGCAAAATAGTGATTTTTGGCAATTTTGCGATGTCCCCTCGTTGCCATGGTAACATGAAATTTAAGACTGAGCATGTTGTTACAAAGGCCATGGTCCAGTCAACATTTGTGCCAAGTTTGATTAGTATTGAAGAAGTTTTTATAGTTTTATAGCAATTTGAACTTGTAACGGGAGACTTTTCAATGAAAACAGCCATTTTTTACAAAATGCTCATGAAGTAATGGGTTAATGTCAAAAATTAATTCACAAGCTATAGTGTTTCTTCCTTCTTAAACAATGCACAATCTGAAAATAACATCCAATCGGGGTGACATACACCTACTTTTTCACTATTTTAAGTCTTCTGCATGCCCTTTAAATTGAAAAGCTGATTTCCGAGCTAGCTTTATGGATCATACTCCCCAAAATGTATGGGTCAAACCCCACTAAAATCAAGTTTACTTGATAACTGAAACACAATACTAGGAACTTAAATTTGCAATATGGCAAATTTAAATATTTAAAAGCTCAAATATCCACTTCAATTACAAAATGGGCTCTTAGTTGTAAATTTGACTCTGGCCAATTCGAAACTAATCGACCGAAACTGTGTAATGCCTCCTACAGAAAACACAGACAAATGGTTAGTAGCCGGGTAACGGACGGACACAATGAACCTTTCCTGTGTTTACGGTTTTATGTAAATTGGCTAACTTGTTATCCAGTTGCTACACTGAGATAATGCAAAGTCACTGGTTTACCTGGTTTGCACAAAAGAACACATGATTTTGTTGGTGAGCAGTTGACCTAGCAATGAATGGAAAAGGTGTGGCTAAATTTTCCGCTACGAAAACTCAGAAAGGTCCATTTTTACCTTTTTAGAATTTTATGTAAGAATGTGAGACAAATGTGCTTCGATTGTCCTCTATATTCTGTGTCGAACACATCGTTCTCATTACCAAATTGTCGCAAATTTGAATGTTTTCACAACCCGTGAGGCAAATGTGCTCCTACAAAGCACCCTACAGACGACAGGTAACCACTTTTAGATTATTAGTTATTATATTATTTATTTGAATATTAGTTAGGCATTCTGTATGAAATTATATTAAATAAAAAATATTTATAGAAAAATTATTTTGTTTGCATCATTTTCATGTCTGTCAGATACTAAGCTTTCACAAACATATGCAACACTATTAAAATGCATAAAACTGGTAAATGTACACATGCCATTCTATATAGAATTATATGAGACGTGTAAGCAAATCATAAATACGTAAATATAATAAAAATCATATTTACATATATAATTTTATACAATACACATATTACTTTATATATATTGGGAATACCTTCTTTTTATCATTCATATGTCTACTACTGTATGTCTAAAAGTATATATATAAAGCAAATTAATGGTTGGTTTGAGATAAGTTTGCTGTGAAAAATATGGTAATTTTATATGTGTGTCTTTTCCTTCCTGCCAATTTTTCAAATATCTTTAGAGCATTTGCTTAAATAATACAAAAGATATGTTAAGATACATTCATATATCTAAGCGCATCTGAAATGTATATTCGCTGTGATTATAGTGAACAAAGATGATATTTATGTAATTTTAGCCTATAAGCGGTAATAGTAAAAAGGAAATTACATGTTGGATGTTGATCTATGTATTCATTTCACTAGAGATTTTGATGCTAAAGCATCAAGTCGCCGGATAGAAATATGATTTTTATCATAAAGATCATAAGAAAATAGCAGTTTAATGGTTCAAGTGTAAAGAAAAGAGGAACAATATGTTGAGCAATGTTTGCCATCGAGGCTTGTAGGGCAAGTGATATGCTGGTAAATCTACTTGTAATTCTACTTTATATACCATACATTGAAATCCTTATGGGTTACTAGTTCAGAATCCGATATTTACCGACAAATAATTACCGATCATCGAATATTTACAAAGTGACTATGAATATATATATGTTTTTATTATTGCATGGAAAAATGCAATTCTACAGTAAAAATGTTGTCCATCGAAAAAATATATAGATCTAATTTAGTTGAAATTCCCATCGTTACATACGATATTATAATTAACGTTTAATGCATTTCAGTGCGATAAACTATCAACACAAAGATAGTTTATTAATTTTTTTCTATGTATCTAATACGATTCCGGACCCCTACAGGAAACCTGCGCGACGGAAACCGACGGAATATAACGAAGTCAACGATTACCATTATATGTTTCAATAATGTGCCTCGTAAGCATAAACTTATTTTGTGATGTTCAACCTAAACTAAACTATTGAACGTTCTTGTCAAAAGTTTGACAGAAAGGGCCAAATTTAACCCTTTACCAAGAAAAAAGGAAAAGGTTTTGAAAATCTATCTTTAATGTGTAAAATATGAGTATACATGTTTTTCTAATGATATAAAATTACAAGTTACCTGCAATCTGTTACTATTAATAGATTTTATAACGATAACATACAACGTGTAGTCACGTGATTCTTACAAACGAACAGGGAGCATTTGTTTATAATTAGATAAAATAATGAAATATAATAGGTCTCATAAAATATAAACAACCAAATAATTTAAAAGTGCCATTTCAAGTATCATTCATGATTTATATATCATAAAATAGCAACGCTTGACAGATAGAAAAAAGTAAAAGTATCCCTAATATTCAATGACTGATCCTCAGGAATACGTTATTGATTCATTTTATGAAAATTGTTATGTTGCTTTTTAAGATGTCAATATGTGTATAATTCATTTCATTGAGCAAAGTTATCATATGTTTGAATTTTTGAGAGAACTGAAAATAATTGTGGTCTTTAATTGTCCAATAATTGATATGCTTTTATTTTTAGATTTTAAGGGCTTCTCCTACCATAGGTATAATATTAAACTGTTACAATATAGTCGCCGGTTTCTACCGGCGACTAATTAGTGCAGTTCTCGGTTACATTTGTTCCCAGGTTATTCGAATATATTCATATTACTTTCTATTTGTTCTTGACTAATATACTACATGTATATCACTTTCGGTAAATTACAGAAAACCTCGATGGGTGTATATAAACAGAGATGTAGATGTAGAGTACTAAAACCGCTATGATAATGCGAAAGTGACGTTGCAATGTTTTTGTGAACAAACGTTAACAATCTTTGTCTTAATTGGTAACACATTGTTTTTTAAGACGAAAATATAATTATATAAGATAAGACGTACAATTTGAAACGTCTTCATGACAAAGTTTGTAAAGTCTTTTGTATGCGTCTTAGAATTTTTCACGAGCTCGAGCCACAGAAGTTGTCTGACATTTTTCTTTTTTTCTTTCCCTATTTTGTTTTAAGTTTATGACAGATGTAAAGGAATTGGAATATCAAGTTAGTTTTGTTATGATATCTAATAATTTTGATGTACCGGGAATAGCAGTTTTATCCTGTGTTTTGTGTAGTTTAATATGATAACTGTTTTACACTGTTATAGAGGACTTGACCGCCGCGTCACTAAATAATAATCTTTAACGTACTCAACACTTTTACCTATGTGTCTGATATATATAATAAACACAAAAGAATATATTTTGAAAAGTGTCGTTATATTTGCCGGAAATCACTGACCCGCGCATTGCGTAGCTGATCTACACAAACGCTATCACTTACCTATTTGACTTTAAGCTATTTTGTCTTTAAGCTACAAACCTGTTTTTAACAACATAAGAACAGAAAATGCCCGATATCGGAAATGATAATGGGGGTTTATAATTTATTATCTCTCATGAATGGACTCCAAAGAAAATAGAAACCAAAAGTCAACTATATATATTTGCTTTGTAATATTGCTCTTGTGGGATCTCAACTTTTCCAGACTACATCAAACATCCGAACATTTGGACATATAGAAGTCAACACAAAAATTAAACTTATTACGAGATCGAAAAGCATATACAAAGGGCCTGCTAAAAATGAGCATTACTGTTACGCAAGTAAAAAAATAGATGGTTATGAAAATTTTCAAAGGAACTTGTACTAACTGAGGAAGAGTGGTGATGAAAAATTCATGGGGATAATGCTGTTTTTTTCAATTTAGAGATCAAAATAACATTTATTTATTATATTATCATATTTTTTTATTTATTAGAAGTTCATGAATGTATTTGGTACGAATCTCCATGTGTCCATCTAATGCGAGTTTTGTGCTCATGTTGAACTTTTCAAGTGTTGTATATCTTACATTTGTCGCATCTATTTTTTTACTTCTATATATACGATCCACATTTATATCTTTCACGACGCAAGAGTATATTTAGCCGATACTTTAGTAACATAAAGCTTACGGTGTCAGTGGTCAATGGATACAGCATTGGACTCCTAACCATTGATTTACATATTCTAATTATAGAAAAGTAAAAGAGTCACGACACCCCCTCCCGCTCCATGTCTTCTGTCGGCTTGAGCACTGTTTAGTTACAAGAGAGCAGTCATTGTGAATGGTTTTATGCAAGCACGAAATGGTTTCTCAAAAACCGATGTAAAACCGAAGTTTGAATACAAATTAGTTAACGGATGGTGTTAGGGCCAAAACATGTTTGCCTAAATGAGCAGTATGCCCCTAATTCAAACACATATAGGGACATACTAGTTAGTACATATATTTAAAATATTGTATGCATTTCATACTAGTGTATAAAGCTTTATACTTACTAAAAGCTTTATACTAACTAAAAATCGATGGTGAAAACTCGGTAAAATATCGTATCATCGTCATCGTACTTTCGACCTCTCGTCATCATGGTTCCGTTGTTTCTCGGAGCCATTTTTCATTTAGTGCTAAGTTTCTTGCTCAAGAAAATAACGGCTTGCCCCTGACGGGGTTTGTGCCCACACGGCGAGCGATACATAGATGACTAGTCCGACGCGCTATCCACTCACCATACTAATAATTTAATTTATTATAAAAATACATGCATACTAAGTATTATAACAAAATGACATGGTTATAAAGATTACATTTACTCGCAAAATAAAACATATACAAATGTTAGTTTGTTAATCAATGTTTAAAGATTTCAAGATCACGTATTGAACTTTAACAAGTAATAGCGTTAAAATGACAACATGGAAACATTTAATACAACGTTGCAATGATTTTTCACCCGAGTAACAAATAATTTACACTTGTGCTAGCAATCGGAATCCCAACCATTTCAGTTTCATCGACTAACAAGGCGGTATTATTTTATGATATGGCCATAACCTCATGCTATAATTATGAGTTATAGTTAATAAAGGTGTAAGCAAAACTTATTTTAATGATAATTACCTGACTTAAACTCGTTTGGACGGGGAGAATAGATTGGGTCGGACCCTAAACAAAATGTTTTAAAACTTCATTAAGGACCATTCATATTTGTTACAGAAATTGTACACCATACATAAGCCTGGGTTCCAGTCTGTCAATTTTTAGCTCACCTGAGCTTGCTCAGGGTGAGCTATTAGGATCGGTGAATGTCCGTCGTCCGTCGTACGTCCACAATTGCTTGTGAACACTCTAGCGGTCACATTTTTGAACCAATCATCATCAAACTTTGTCAGGATGCTTGTTTTGTCAATTGCTTGGATGATTTCGAACATGGGTCATCTCCGATGAAAATCTAGGTCACAGGAGCTATAAATAGAAAAATCTTGTGAACACTCTCGCGGTCTCATTTTTGAACCAATCATCATCAAACTTGGTCAGAATGCTTGTCTAGTCAATTGCTTGGATGAGTTCGAACATGGGTCATCTCTGATGAAAACTAGGTCACAGGAGCTAAAAATAGAAAAATCTTGTGAACACTCTAGTGGTCACATTTTTGACCCAATCATCATCAAACTTAGTCAAGATGCTTCTCTAGTTGATAGCTCGGATGAGTTCGAACATGGGTCATCTCGGATGAAAAAGTAGGTCACCGGAGCTAAAAATAGAAAAACCTTGTTAACACTCTAGCGGTCACATTTTTGCATCAATCATCATCAAACTTGGTCAATATGCTTTTCTAGGTGATAGCTCGGATGAATTCGAACATGGGTCATCTCGGATGAAAAAGAAGGTCACCGGAGCTAAAAATAGAAAAACCTTGTTAACACTCTAGCGGTCACATTTTTGCATCAATCATCATCAAACTTGATCAAGATGCTTGTCTTGGTGATAGTTCGGATGAGTTCGAACATGGGTCATCTCGGATGAAAAACTAGGTCACCAGAGCTAAAAATAGAAAAACCTTGTTAACACTCTAGTGGTCACAATTTTGACTCGATTGTCATGAAACTTGGTCAGGAAACTTGTCTAGGTCATTGCTGGGAATAAATTGAACATGGGTTATCTCGGATGAAAAAGTAGGTCACCGGAGCTAAAAATAGAAAAATCTTGTTAACACTCTAGTGGCTACTGTTGTGATCCAAATATTCTGTTAATTGGTCTGAAAATTTGTTTTGATGATTTCTAAGTCAAGTTCGAACATCTCGGTCATCTTGGATGAAAAACTAGGTCACACCGCCCAAATATGGAAAAACCTTTTTAACATTCTAGTGGTCACATTTTCGACTCAATTATCATCAAACTTGGTCAGGATGCTTGTCTAGGTAATTGCTTGGATGAGTTCGAAATCGCATGTAGAACTAGGTCACCGGAGCTAAAAATAGAAAAATCTTGTTAACACTCTAGTTGCTACTGTTTTGATCCAAGTATCCTGGAAATTGGTCTGAAAGTTTGTTTTGATGATTTCTAGGTCAAGTTTGAATATGTGTCACCTGGGTAAAAAACTAGGTCGCACTGCTCAAATATGGATAATCCTTGTTTACACTGTAGTGGTCACATTTTTGACTCACCTGTCATGACTCAGAATGCTTGTCTAGGTAATTGTTTGGATGAGTTTGATAAGTTAGGTGAGCGATCTAGGGCCATCATGGCCCTCTTGTTTATGTGCTTCTGTTCGGCAAATCGATATTATCGAAAACACGAATAAGTATGAAATAACGGGTATGTTATGAATATGCAAACATATCAACACGTGAATCCCAGGCTAACCATATACATGACGAGTTTAGGCCGCTAACTGCACAAAAATGATAAAAGATCTCTCAAAGTGACCCTTTCTTTATATATCTTTTAAATAACAAGAACTTCATTCAATACCATTTCTTTTTATAACATTTCTATAACTGTAAAAATTTACGCCCCCTTGGCGGCAAGGCCACCAAATTTAAAAAATGATTACAATAAAACTTTTGCCGCCAGGCCGCTGGGCTATCAGGCCGCGAATTTTACAAATATTATAGAATAACAAAACTTATCTGAAAGTGATTTTTTTCTTTTTATATACCTTTTAAATATCGAGAATAGTCTTAACAACTTCATAAAGTCCGGTTTTAATCATATTTATAAATTTCTACAACTGTAAAATTTCCGGCTGCCAGGTTGCTAGTGAAAACAAAACTTTATAAATGTGATTTTTTACTTTTATACAACTGCTAAATGATAAGATATGTCTTTAAAAGTTCATTACGAGTTGTTTTTCAATTTGTTTCCAAACTTTTACAATATTAAAATTTTAGGCCGCCAACTTCACAAAAAAACATGATGAACATGATAAGTTTTCTCAAAGTGATTTTTTTTCTTTTTGTATATCCTTTAATTAACAAAAATTGTTATAGAACTTTATTAAATGCCATTTATTGTCTGCATAACATTTCTACAGCCTGCCAGGCCGCCAACTTCACAAAATGATGAAATAAAAAATTATTTGAAAGTGATTTTTTTTTCTTTTTATATACCTTTTAAATATCAAGAATAGTCTTAAGAACTTTTTAAAGTCCAGTTTTTATCAAATTGATAACATTTCTACAACTATAAAATTTCCGGCTGCCAGGTCGCCAGAGAAAAAAAATACCTGTGTAAATGTTTGTTTCTTTTATGTAACTTTTAAATGGTACGATATTTCTTTAAAAAATAATTAAGAGACGTTTTTATTTTTCCCTCAAAGTTGTAATATTCTTTAAAGGTCATGCTGCTAAGCCGCCAACTTCACACCGCCAGGGCGTTAGGCTGCCAACGTCACGCCACCAGGTCGCTAGGCCGACAACTTCACGCCGCCAGGACGCTGGGCCACTAGGTCACCAACTTCACGTCGCCAGGGCGCTGGGCAATTAGGCCACCAACTTCACGCCGCTAGACCGCTGGGCCGCTAGGGCGCCAACTTCACACATCTTCATTATTGACATTTTAGCTTCGGAAATAGACAATCCGTTTGTTTTTCGCCTTTATATATATATAATCAAGGTGGATGAATTGTTACACGAAAGATGGAGTTCTTATGATAACTTGTCCGAAGTTCTTGTGATAAAAGTAGCTGAGTTCGTCGGAAAAGTTTTGTATAAACTACGAAACCTCTCGTCAAAAATGGTTAACTTTAATGATTTAGCTTGCCCGACATCTTGCATTATGTGTCAAAACTAATTCATGGGCCATTTTTCTACTCAGGTGCCCGTTCGTGACTGAAATAATGCACGGAAGGACACCTGAGGTCTTCCTCCACCAGTAAAGCTGGAACGTCGCCGAATGAACTATACTGTGTCGGTGTGACGTAAAACTCAAACAAACAAACAAACATGGACAATTTTTCATTGCCTCTTGTTCTGCATCTGGTAGTTCTGAGTAAAATTTCAACATTATTTGCCAATTTGTTCATATAAGCTTCTTATGCAAAATTGCAAACATAAAGCCACGGCTTACAAAATTATGCCCGATTTCTCAAATGTCATGGTGGTCTTGTGATAATTTTTAAGATGTCCTAGAGTTCTTATAATAACTTTTGTTTAGTTCTGCCAGTGTTTTTTGCGCTAAATCACGGCATATTTTACTGTTTTTGACTCACCTGTCACAAAGTGACATGGTGAGCTTTTGTGATCACATTTCGTCCGGCCGTAAACTTTTACTTTCAACGACATCTCCTCATAAACCGCTAAGCCAATTTCATCCAAACTTCACAGAAATGGTCCTCTGGTGATCATCTTTAAACATTGTTCAAAGAATTGAATTACATGCAGAACTCTAGCTGGTTGCCATGGCAACCTAAAAAATATCTTCTTTTAAAAAACCGAAAGAGGTAGAGCTTAGATATTTGGCATGAAACATCTTCTTGTGAGTGTCTACCAAGTGTTCTCAAATAAAAGACCTCGGATCGAGATTGACCCCGCCCAAGGGGGCCATTGCTTTTCCTTATATGTATATGTATATGTTATTTTTGTAGATTTGATGAAGTGTTTTGATAGTATTTATAGAAATGCGTTGTGGTTAAAATTGTATAAATCAGGTGTTAGAGGAAAAATACTTAGAGTTGTTAGGGATATGTATGAAAATGTCAAATCATGTGTTAAGTCATGTACATCATATTCGGATTACTTTCATTATTCTGTAGGCTTACGTCAAGGGGAGGTAATGTCCCCGATACTATTTTCTTTGTTTGTAGAAGATTTAGAGTTATATTTACAAAATGATATTGAATGTGGGTTGTGTATAGAAGATATTGTACTTATATTACTTTTGTTTGCAGATGATATGGCTATTTTAGGTAAATCTCCAGAAGAAATTCAAACACATTTAGATAATTTATTTTCATATTGTAATGCTTGGGGTTTGAAAGTTAATACGTCCAAAACAAAAATTATGGTTTTTCGAAAAAGGGGCCGTTTGCGCCAAAATGAGTCATGGACCTATGATAGCCATAATATCGAGGTAGTAGACAATTTTAATTATTTAGGTACCGTTATAAATTATACGGGTAGTTTCACACTGAATCAAGAACATTTGGCTGGTAAAGGACTTAAAGCTATGAATACTTTATTATTTAAATGTAAAATATATGACTTAAAACCTAGAATTTATTGCCAATTGTTTGATGATTTTGTTGGTTCAATTTTAGGTTACGCTTCTGAAATATGGGGTTTTACAAAGTCTAAAGAATTAGAACGAATCCATTTGAAGTTTTGTAAACGAATATTAAACGTTAGGTTAAATTCTAGTAATGCAGCTGTATATGGAGAGTTGGGAAGATATCCGTTGTATATAAACCGTTATGTTAGGGTACTAAAATACTTTTTTAAAATTAGCTCGAGTGAAAACATAATTATAAGATCTGTTTATAAAATGAGCGCTAACGACTGTAATAACGGTTATACAAATTGGGTTTCTCATGTTAAGAGGATGTTAGATAATTACGGATTCTCACATGTATTTGAGAACCCTAGTTCTGTAAATGTTAACGCATTTATTTATGAATTTAAATGTAGATTGATAGATACTTTTAAGCAAGAATGGTATGGAAATATTAACACAAACTCTGTCTTGAATATGTATAGAATATTTAAAACTACACTTGAATATGAAATATACTTAGATTTATTACCAAGGAAATTACGCACTTATTTGGTTAAACTTAGAACTTCTTTACATCCATTGAGAATACAAACAGGGAGATATACTCGTAATAATTTACCAAGAAACGAAAGATATTGCTTATGTTGTAACACAAGAGATATTGAAGATGAATTCCACTTTATTTGTATATGTAATTGCTATTCTCAAATAAGAAAGAAATATATCAAACGTTTTTATTTTGTCAATCCATCTGTTTTTAAATTTCATGATTTGCTTACTTCTTCAAATAAAAACGATATTGTTAATTTGTGCAAATATATGAAAGAGGCATTTGTTATTCGAAATTCATTTATAAATAATATGACCTGATGCGCTGTAGTATACTTATTACCTTACTGTCTTTGTTATACATGTATGTAGTATATGTAAATATATGTTAAAGTGCATTTGATTAAACTTTTGTAATATGTTCTAGATATGTGACATGTTTAACATTGATGTTTATGTATTAAGATGATATACTTATGTATAAGTCTAATAAAATGTCTGTTCTGTTCTGTTCTATATTGTAAAAACTTAAAAGATCTTCTTTTAAAAAACCGAAAGTTTTAGAGCTTAAATATTTGGCATGAAACATTGTTTGATGAGTGTCTACAAAGTTTGTTAAAATAAAAGCCATGGGGTCAAAATTGGCCCCGTTCCGGGGGTCAATGCTTTTCCTTATAGGTATATAGTAAAAACTTATTAATAAAAAATCTTGTTTTAAAAAACCGAAACAGCTAGAGCTTAAATATTTGGCATGAAACATCTTCTAGTAAGTGCCTATCAAGTTTGTTCAAATAAAAGCCATGGGGTCAAAATCAGCCCCAACCCGGGGGTCAATGATTTTCCTTATATGTATATAGTAAAAGCTTAAACAATCTTATTTAAAAAAACACAAAGTGCTAGAGCCTAAGTATTAAGCATTTAACATCTTCTGGTGAGTGTCTACCAAGTTTGTCCAAATAATTCCCTGGGATCAAAATTGACCCCGCCCCGGGGATACTGATTTTCCTTATATGTCTATAGTAAAAACTTAAAAAATCTTCCTTTAAATTACCCATAGAGCTAGAGCATAGATATCAAGCATGAAACGTCTTCTAGCGAGTGTCTACAAAATCAGTTCAATGAAAACCCCAAGGTTAAATTGGCCCCGCCCCGGGGGTCAATGATATTCCTTTTATGTCTCTAGTCAAAACTTATAAAAAAATCTTTAAAAAAACTCAACAGCTAGAGCTTAGATATTTATCATGAAACGTGTTCCAATGGGTGTCTACCAAGTAGGTTCAATAAAGCCCCTGGAATAAAATTAACCCTGCCCTTAGGGCTTATAAACAGGTGAGCAATTTCAGGGCTGTCAAGGCCCTCTTGTTTTGTTACTCAATAAGTCATTGTGAAATGTAGTACGCTCATCCTTTGCACAAAAATGAGGATAGTTAATGTTTATTTTGAGTGTATATTAGTTCAAGAATCATTATTTCTTACTCCCGTTTCTTTTGCAATGTTTCATTAAAAAATATAGTATTTTTGCTGACGCAGATTTCGTAGACAGTAAAAAGGATTGATGTAGAGCATTGACTTACGTGATAAAATGCGCTTTGAAATCAGAACTCAAGCACGATCTCTTCATGTATAAAGTATAAAATACTTCTTGTTACAATGGTGCAAGGACGTTTGATACAATGGTGCAAAGATCTGACATCTTTTAAAAATAAGTATAAATTTAAGAACATATCTTGCAAATAAAATAAATATCTTCATCACTTTAAATAAGAATCTACTTATTCAAATAAGATTTATTGCTCTTATAATTTATACAAACATAAGAAAAACTACTTCTTAATGTAAAGCATCTTTCTATTTGTAAAAAATTATCTCACTATAATCTACTATAATATTTGGTAAATCAACTTCGAGTTTGCTTGCTATAAATTCTCATCTTAATAATATTTTGCTTTGATAACACACGTGTACATCAGCGTAAAAGTATTTAAAATACAAAAGTAAAATACAAACATGTACATTATATAGAATTTATTTCACCAGCAAAATATATGTTTCAATTACATACATATAATTGTTAATTATTTTGGAAATAAAGTCAAGTTTTTTGTTTTTGTTGTTGTTTTATTTTTTGTATTTGAGACGCAGAAAAAGTGGTTCCTTTAAACGAAAAGCATGATTACGTATATCTATGGAATATATACATGTAATGTATATATTAGATTTTAAAATTGTGCTTATATTATCTTTAAATACTTCATCATACCATATTAAGCAATTTAATATCTTTACAGGAATTCGAAATTTCTTATGTGTTTATTTGCCGGCAAAAAAACATCTGACTTTATTTCCAAAATAATTGACAATTTTATGTATGTAATTGAAACATATATTTTGCTGGTGAAATAAATTCTATATAATATACATGTTTGTATTTTATTTTTGCATTTTAAATACTTTTATGCTGATGTACACGTATGTTATCAAAGCAAAATATTATTAAGATGAGAATTTATAGCAAGCAAACTAAATTCATTTAATTTAATACTTCTTTCAAATATCATATTTTATTATTTCAAAGACAGGAAGCGAGAAACAATCATAATACAATGAAAAATTTGACGAAATAGGTCAGGCAATAAAATCGTTCGGCCATTGTACTCATTAAATTTGGTTTGGCCATTGTACTCGTTTTTAAAAAGATGCACAACTTCGTTATGCAACATTACAATGGATGGAAATTGTTCTTGACGGGCAAACTTCCAATTGTGCACAAGATGTCATTGCTAATTTTGCTCAAAATGCGTTCCTTTTACTGAAAACAACGTACTTTAGTACCTGTTCGGCCATTGTACACATCACCCAAAACAACTTTTTCGACTTTCAGGCCTAAACAGAGAGAGCTACAAAGTAACCAATAACAGATTAGTACGTGGTTTTTATACAGGGGTTCCGTGCGGCCTAGTTTTACATATAAATTTAATGTTAACTATATGCTTACCTCAATTTCACTGCTTTTACCGAGCGTTTAGGCCGCCATTTTATGAGCCCATTGTACGATTTTGGTCACCCGCCGAGGAATTTTCTATTGTGTATTTTCTTTATAAAACAAACAATCAATTTTAAAGGAGGTAATGTTTGAATTACCATAAAAATTCAATTTATACCATCTTGTGCGGATTTTACTAAGGATTAGCATTTTTCAAACTTTGAAAACAAAATGTTTGGCATCTCAACAGAGCCCATGGAATGACGTACAAAATGTAAAGAGATGATCTATTATTTTGAAAATTCACATTTTGTTCAGATAGAGTGGGCCTATGCTTTGAATAGTTAATGTTTTAATGCTGAACTTTATGTACAAATTTATGTCTTGTCTTTAACCGTTGTAGTACAAAGGAATCTGAGTCAGCATTTAATAATCCTGTAGATGTTTGTCAATGTATTAGTCTGTCATATTCATTTCATCTTACATTAATTTGAAATGGTGTTTACTATTTTTGAGTCCTACAAGTCTGTTTCTTAGCGGCAAAAATAATTGCCCTCAACTATCATCACAAACCGAACTTAACTTTTATTGTAAATAAACATTTCTTTTATCTAATTTAAGTCCCATTAAATAGAAGATTTACAAGATATATCATTATAGAAAGCTCTTTAAACGTATTTCTCTGAGTATAGAAATGAACTGCATATTTCTGCAAACAATGACATCTATTATGAATTTTATCATAGTCTCATCTATACATATACATACAGAACAGAGATAAAATTATAATACTGTGTAATTATATTACTAACAAATATCGGATGAATTGTAAAGAGTAAAGTTGAGGAAAAATTGTTAAAACAATTATTCTCTGATATTGACATAATGCACTCCTAAAATTCTTATTTTTTAGGGGCCTAAATGATCGCGTATTCATAAGTTTTATGTGTGGTTTTGATGCTTTAGATTATTGTTACACTTAAACATTTAATCTGTAGTGAATCTTTTACGGTCATACAAATCGTTTAAAAAGCGATATTTTCCGTGATTATATCCTATGTTTAGGTATGTTGAAATAAAAAAAAAATGAAACAAAACCTGTTTTGAACATCTAGAGATATCTGGTTATGTTTTGTTTTTCTAATGCTTATACTGGTTAAAGTAATAGTTTCCTTGTTTATAGCTCTTGTTTCGGTATATTGAAAAAGAAGAAAAAGAAAAAAAGTTAACCGTCTCGATTACAAAAGAGGTATCTGGCTATGTTTTGTTTCCTAATGGAAAATAACCTTTAAATCATTTAATAAAAGCAATCTTCAAGTGAGATTTCATGCAAATATCTGTTATTATCATAATTTAAGATGAAAAATAAATTTATGTAACATTTCTTCGCTTAGATCTTCCCTGGTAGTAGCGACACTGTAATTGGCGGATACTCAATATAAGTCAAAGTAGGCCCCTGCATGGAGAAGTCAAAATACTCATGTTATTCCTTTAACCGTACTTTATAATCATTGAGAAAACCTTGTAATATTAGTTTTGAACAATGTCTCATAACTTTTAAAATGTCTCATAAGTTTCATAGTCTCATTTGCAAAATTTTTTCCCGATCTCTGAGTAACCTCATACAGATAATTTTAAGCGTTGAGATAAGATTGTCTTGATGACATTTAAAATATTTTGCGTATACCAAGAAGTTACTGTTAACATAACACATTCAGTTCATATGATATTAAAACTTTTAATATGATTCAAACAATCTCTTGAACATCCTTGTAACATGAATCTGTGAAGGTACAATACTTCTACCATTTATTTGCATATAATTTTGTTTTGATCTCACGTTTATGAAGTTTTATTTTATATTTCTCAGAAATGAATTCCCTACATATTATCTTGCTATTCATGTCTATCAAATTCTGTTAAACTAGGCCTATTCTCTGTGCTGCAAAATATACAATATGCGGTATTTTTTATCCTGCAAAAGAAAGTAACGTTAGCTTTTGTCACATCGGTCTTTTTTGTGGCTCGATCTCTGTTTAATAATAATATAGTAGATATAATATTATGTAACACTCCGGGCCTACATAAAATAAACTGATTATTAATTGTCCATACTATACAATTAATCTAAGGTTAACCAACAAAATGTCCGTGTCCACGTGATATCTCTTGACCTTTTTGTTAATTTGTGAGACAGAGAGTTAAATCTGTATACACGAATTAAAAATGTATAGGCGTATGTTTGGTTGATCAAAATAGAAAGCGAGATTTATATCCTAACAATTATTTCATTTTTTCGCGCATGAGTCTATCTTCTTACATAAACGAGGGAGTTAGTTGAAATAGACACTGTGGATACAAGCAAAGCTATGGCGAAAATATAATGAAGCAGTTCCCTTTTTATACCTTTCTTGCCAGATTTGCTTGACAATTTAGTATTTGCATGCAATTTCTAACGTCAGTCTCTGATGTGAAAGTTGAAGCTTACCAATAGTTTTCGTGCACAAACATCGCGCCCGAAATAAGAAGGCTTACATATGTTATTCCATCGGACCTGGTCATTGTAATTATGTTTGAATATACTTGATAAATATTAATGGACAAAATTCATGAATTGAATTAACATCACTGTATAACGTTTTTTTTGCATTGATTTCTTAAATGTAAATGGTTGGTAATCATTTTTTCCTTTTCATTTACTATGCTAAAATTAATGATAGTGTTATTTTGTTACCATACTGGAAAGTCGTAAAAGAAAGTTTAACGTTCTCGTTCGCCTACGTACGAAGCGTTACGGTATTCAAGATATTCGCTTGATTGATAAACTACCTTAAAATAACTTCATTGATCTTCTTCGCAGTATATGATTACATTTATATAAATCTGTTGTATGTTTGAATATATATAGAGGTTAATGGTATTTCACTTCAAATTGTTTTAATTGGCGATTATTTCAAAGAATGGTTTGCTGGTAAAAAGTGCCTTTTGACACGAACTTTGTTCTAATTGTTTATTTTAATGATGATATTTTATATTGACCGGTAAGTAAATAAGATTATTGTTTATATTATTACCTAGTAAACTTCACGCAAATTGTGAAATGATGCCAAGAAAGGCGCCGCCATATCGAGGGATGAAAGCGAAAAGGTTCTAACTCAAATATTTTACAAAATTCACTTTTTGTGTCGCCTTGAAAAGGCGACATATAGGGACTACTTTTGTCGGCGGCGTCGGCGGTGTCGGCGTCCCCTAAAGCTTGTCCGGGGCATAACACAGTCACTTAAAGTTGGATTGACTTCAAACTTGGTATGCATGCTTCTTTCAATAACACAAAGTGCAGTGCACAAGGACCGGTACTCTGCACTTCTTATTTTTTTAGTTATTGCCCTTTGTAAATGTTCATACTTTAATTGGGCATTTCTCTTCAACTATAAAAGCTATGGACTTGAAACTTCATACGATGATAGATCTCATTAAGAAGAAGTGTAGTGCACAAGAATCGGTACTCTGCATTCCTTATTTTTGAGTTATTGCCCTTTGTTAATTTTCATACTTTATTTTTGTCCGGGCCATTTCTCCTAATGTATAAAAGTTAAAGACTTGAAACTTCATAGGATGATATATCTCATTAAGAAAAAGTGCAGTGCACAAGAACAGGTACTCTGTATTTCTTATTTTTTGAATTATTGCCCTTTGATAATTTTCATTCTTTATTTTTGTCTGGGCCATTTCTCCGAAAGTATAAAAGCTATGGACTTGAAACTTCATAGGATGATAGATCTCATTAAGAAAAGAACTGGTACTCTGCATATCTTATTTTTTGAGTTATTGCCCTTTGTTAATTTTCATTCTTTATTTTTGTCCAGGTCATTTCTCCTCAAGTATGAAAGCTATAGACATGAAACTTCATAGGATGATAGATCTCATTAAGAAAAAGTGCAGTGTAAAAGAACCGATACTCTGCATTTCTTATTTTTGAGTTATTATCCTTTATATATTTTTATACTTTATTTTTGTCCAGGCCATTTCTCATAAATTATAAAAGATATTGACTTGAAACTTCATAGAATGATAGATCTTATCGATAAGAAGTGCAGTGCATAGAAACTGCTGCTCTGCACTTATTATTTTTTGAGTTATTGCCCTTTGTTAGTTTTCGTATTTCATTTTTGTCCTGGCCATTTCTCCTAAACTATATTGTTCACAAGGCGACACATCCGACTCGCGGAGTTTTAGTTTATATATACATCTTATGTCAAAATATGTTAGAAATTACTTATAACAGGGTAAAATGAAAAATTGTCCAAAGGTTCTCAGTGAAATTAACCTTTTTTTAAAAAAAGCGATAAGGTCCTAACTGCAAATGGCAGCTGAAATTGGAGCTGTGTGTGCACCTGAGATATTGAAAAATGCAAATTTAGGTGGAGCTTTGGGTGACTTTCATGTATAAACAATGTGAATGAAAGTATAGGTATGGGTGACACTTTGGGACTTGGCCTTGAGACATGACATCTCTTCTATGTATTGTTGCTACACGAGGGTGTCTCATGTGTGTTAAACATATTATTTAAAAAAAATTACAAGTCATATAAAATGCACAATTTTTAGCTCACCTGAGCACAAAGTGCTCAAGGGTGAGCTTTTGTCATCACTCTGCGTCCGTCGTGCGTCGTGCGTCTGTGCGTCTTTCAAAAAATGGCGTCAAACTTTTCAAACAACAACTCCTCCTAAACCACATGGCCAATTGCAACCAAACTTTACAGAAATGATCCCCTTTCAAAGTTGTTCAAAAATTTAAATTCCATTTAAAACTCTGGTTGCCATGGCAACCAATAAGAAAAACTTAAAAAAATCTTCTTTTAAAAATCCCTTAGAGCTAAAGCTTAGATATTTGGCATGGAACATCTTCTAATGAGTGTCTATCAAGTTTGTTCAAATCAAATGCCTGGGGTCAAAATTGGCCCCGCCCAAGGGGGTCATTGATTTTCCCTATATGCATATAGTAAAAACTTAAAAAATCTTCTTTTAAAGAACTCAAAGAGCTATAGCTAAGATATTTAGCATGAAACATGTTCTAATGGGCGTCTACCAAGTTTGTTCAAATAAAAGCCCTGGGGTCAAAATTGGCCCGCCCCGGGGGTCATTGATTTTCCTTATATGTGTATAGCAAAAACTTAAAAAAATCTTCTTTGAAAAAACCCAAATAGCTAGAGTTTTGATATTAAGCATGAAATATCTTCTAGTGAGTGTCTACCAAGTTTGTTCAACTAAAGCCCTGGGGTCAAAATTGGCCCCGCCCCAGGGGGTCTTTGATTTTCCCTATATGCATAAAGTAAAAACTTAAAAAATCTTCTTTTAAAGAACTCAAAGAGCTAGAGCTAAGATATTTAGCATGAAACAGCTTCTAGTGAGTGTCTACAAAGTTTGTTCAAATAAAGGCCTTGGGGTCAAAATTTGCCCCGCCCCGGGGGTCATTGATTTTCCTGATATGTGTAAAGCAAAAACTTGAAAATCTTCTTTGAAAAAAACCAAAAAGCTAGAGTTTAGATATTAAGCATGAAACATCTTCTAGTGAGTGTCTACAAAGTTTGTTCAAATAAAAGCCCTGGGGTCAAAAAAGGCCCCGCCCCGGGGGTCATTGATTTTCCTGATATGTGTATAGCAAAAACTTAAAAATCTTCTTTGAAAAAAACCCAAATAGCTAGAGTTTAGATATTAAGCATGAAACATCTTCTAGTGAGTGTCTACCAAGTTTGTTCAAATAAAAGCCCTGGGTCAAAACTGGCCCCGCCCCAGGGGGGTCTTTGATTTTCCCTATATACATATAGTTAAAACTTAAAAAATCTTCTTTTAAAGAACCCAAAGAGCTAGAACTAAGATATTTAGCATGAAACATCTTCTAATGAGTGTCTACCAAGTTTGTTCAAATAAAAGCCCTGGGGTCAAAATTGGCCCCGCCCCAGGGGGTCATTGATTCTCCCTATATGCATAAAGTAAAAACTTAAAATCTTCTTTTAAAGAACTCAAAGAGCTAGAGCTAAGATATTTAGCATGAAACATGTTCTAATGGGTGTCTACCAAGTGTATTCAAATAAAAGACCTGGGGTCCAAATTGGCCCCGCCCCGGGGGTAATTGTTTTTCCTTACATTTGTATAGCAAAAATTTAAAAAATCTTTTATGAAAAAAACCCAAATAGCTGGAGTTTAGATATTGAGCATGAAACATGTTCTATTGAGTGTCTACAAAGTTTGTTCAAATAAAAGCCCTGGGGTCAAAATTGGCCCCGCCCCAGGGGGTCATTGATTTTCCCAATATGCATATAGTAAAAACTTAAAAAAAATCTTCTTTGAAAGAACCCAAAGAGCCAGAGCTAAGATATTTAGCATAAAACATGTTCTAATGGGTGTCTACCAAGTTTGTTCAAATAAAAGCCTTGGTGTCAAAATTGGCCCCGCCCCGGGGGTCATTGATTTTCCTTATATGTGTATAGCAAAAACTTAAAAATCTTCTTTGAAAAAACCCAAATAGCTGGAGTTTAGATATTAAGCATGAAACATCTTCTAGTGAGTGTTTATAAAGTTTGATCAAATAAAAGCCCTGGGGTCAAAATTGGCCCCGCCCCGGGTGCCATTGATTTTCCTAATATGTGTATAGCAAAAACTTAAAAATCTTCTTTGAAAAAACCCAAATAGCTAGAGTTTTGATATTAAGCATGAAACATCTTCTAGTGAGTGTCTACAAAGTTTGATCAAATAAAAGCCCAGGGGTCAAAATTGGCCCCGCCCCAGGGGGTCTTTGATTTTCCCTATATGCATATAGTAAAAACTTAAAAAATCTTCTTTTAAAGAACCCAAGTAGCTAGAGTTTAGATATTAAGCATGAAACATCTTCTAGTAAGTGTCTACAAAGTTTGATCAAATAAAAGCCCTGGGGTCAAAATTGGCCCCGCCTCAGGGGGTCATTGATTTTTCCTATATGCATATAGTAAAAACTTGAAAAATCTTCTTTTAAAGAACCCAAAGAGCTAGAGCTAAGATATTTAGCATGAAACATCTTCTAATGAATGTGTACTAAGTTTGTTCAAATAAAAGCCCTGGGGTCAAAATTGGCCCCGCCCCAGGGGGTCATTGATTTTCCCTATATGCATACAGTAAAAACTTAAAAAAATCTTCTTTTAAAGAACTCAAAGAGCTAGAGCTAAGATATTTAGCATAAAACATGTTCTAATGGGTGTCTACAAAGTTTGTTCAAATAAAAGCCCTGGGGTCAAAACTGGCCCCGTCCCGGGTGTCATTGATTTTCCTTATATGTGTATAGCAAAAACTTAAAAATCTTCTTTGAAAAAACCGAAATAGCTAGAGTTTAGATATTAAGCATGAAACATCTCCTAGTAAGTGTCTACAAAGTTTGTTCAAATAAAAGCCCATGGGTCAAAACTGGCCCCGCCCCAGGGGTGTCATTGTTTTTAACTATATGTGTATAGTAAAAACTTAAAAAATCTTCTTTTAAAAAACCCAATGAGCTAGAGCTTAGATGTTTAGCATGAAACATCTTCTTATTGGTGTCTACCAAGTTTGTTCAAATAAAAGCCCCTGGATTAAAATTGGCCCTGACGGGGTGGGGGGGGGAGTAGATCATTGATTTCATTATATGTGTGTAGTAAAAACTTAACATTGTGAAACATCTTCTAATGGGTGTCTTCCAAGTTCGTTCAAATAAAAGCCCTGGGGTTTAAACTGGCCCCGCTCCGGGTGCCTTTATACAGGTGAGCGACCTCAGGGCCATCATGGCCCTCTTGTTAAAAAATATTTTTAGTTAAAAAATATTCTGGGACTGTTTGTGAAACTGTTTATTGCAGACTCATATTCTAAATAACCGTACAGCATGTGGATGCCAGATGAGTTGCGTCATTCATTGTCATTTAAGCGTATTTTATTAATTAACATCGTTAAAATGTCATTTTGGCGCATTTTAGAAGGGAACTATGTGCTAAGGATGACCACAATTAGCCGTTCTTGTTAAAGTTGTTTAAAAAAAAATGCATATACATATTGTAAGAAAATAGTTGTGGATGAAATGACATTAATTTCCATGAATAGATATCTTATTGAAGGATAACCATTTTAAATATGAAAGAATATTAATGTAACTGTTTTATTTTGAATATGACAGAAAAAGTAATAAATCAAAAGCTGACACAAAAGACAGCGAAGCTCGAATTATCAAATACTGGACTCAGTAAGGAAGACGAAACTATGAAAGAAAAATCAATTATGATATAAATATATTTCTGTATCAGTATGAAGAAAGCAGTCAATTGTTCTATATTTTTGCACAACATAATGACCTTGTCAATTAATGTTACTTTAATGAAAAGACAGCAATTTGAAATCTGAAGTCAATCCCTTCAAAAATGATAAGAGCAACAAGAATTTAAAGTTTTTAAAGTAAAATTCAAATTTCAAAGTGGAAATAACTCTTGAAAAAAGAAACTAGACTTATGAACCAATGTCATCATTTTTGCACGTTTTCAATCCACTGGGGTTCTACTGGGACTCTGTCGAGATCGTCTGCCTGGATCGACTGGGCTCTGTCTGGGTCAACCGGAGCTTTGTCGGCTTCATCCAGGAATGACCGGGTAAGCACCGGGATGAACCGTAGCTTCACCTAGACTCTGCCTGGATGGTCCTTGGTGTTAGTTGGGAATTCCGTAGTGCTGCCGTGAAGTGTGACCACAACAATAATTTCACCCCGGATCGTCCAGAATCATCCCAGTAACTTACTAGGATGGTTCTAGGCTCTGCCAGCAGTAAGTGAAACCGCAACGTTAGATAACAATACGATATCAGGTGATGTTCTTGAAAGTGAGACTACGGTGAGATATTAAGAATGGTTAAAGGGATTTTTTGATGATAATCAGAAATCTGGGTATGATAAGGTAGGAAAGGTTATAGACAAAATTACAAGATATTGTGACTTTGATATATTGGGGATTGCCAATGAACTTGGAGCTGTGTGCGACTGTTTGTGTAAATAAAGCTGGTGATAGGTGTGACACCGAAATACTAAGTAACGTGAATGAAATTGGAGCTGTGTGTGCACCTGAGATATTGAAAAATGCAAATGTAGGTGGAGCTTTGGGTGACTTTGATGTATAAACAATGTGAATGAAAGTATAGGTATGGGTGACACTTTGGGACATGGCCTTGAGACATGACATCTCTTCTATGTACTGTTGCTACACGAGGGTGTCTCATTTGTGTTAAACATATAATTTAAAAAATTGTACAAGTCATACAAAATGCACAATGTTTAAGAAATATTTTTAGTTCAAAAATATTCTGGGACTGTTTGTGAAACTGTTTATTGCAAAGATAGTCTTGCACTTTGAATGTAGTTTCGGACAAGTCCAAAAAGTTTTTCAGAGAATATTGTTCACTATTATATCATCTAAAATAGCTGTAATCTAATTGTTTAAAACAGTGGTAAACAGAACAAATTATAAAATCATGTTCACTGGGTGTAGGATCATATTCACTGTCTGAATTGGATTTTCCCTATCTAAATAAGAATCAGACTCATATTCTAAATAACCGTACAGCATGTGGATGCCAGATGAGTTGCGTCATTTAAGCGCATTTTATTAATGAACATCGTTAAAATGTCATTTTGGCGCATTTTAGAAGGGAACTATGTGCTAAGGATGACCTCATTTAGCCGTTCTTGTTAAAGTTGTTTTAAAAAAATGCATATACATATTGTAAGAAAATAGTTGTGGATGAAATGACATTAATTTCCATGAATAGATATCTTATTGAAGGGTAACCATTTTAAATATGAAAGAATATTAATGTAACTGTTTTATTTTGAATATGATAGAAAATGTAAGAAATCAAAAGCTGACACAAAAGACAGCGAAGCTCGAATTATCAAATACTGGACTCAGTAAGGAAGACGAAACTATGAAAGACAAATCAATTATGATATAAATATATTTCTGTATCAGTATTAAGAAAGCAGTCAAATGTTTTATATCTTTGCACAATATAATGACCTTGTCAATTAATGTACTTTAATGAAAAGACAGTAATTTGAAATCTGAAGTCAATCCCTTCAAAAACAAAAATGATAAGAGCAACAAGAATTTAAAGTTTTTAAAGTAAAATTAAAATTTCAAAGTGGAAATAACTCTTGAAAAAAGAAACTAGAGTTATGAACCTTGTCATGCATGAGGTGGGTAATGACAAAAAACAATTGTTTATCTTTAGTCTTGAGTAGATACCATTTATAACAACAAAGATAATATTTAAAACAAAAGCGCCGCAATGTGACGAAAACCAGGTTTTCAACGACCAAGTTTTGATGTGACAGCAATCAATAGACTAAAGTGCGCTGAAGTTAATGAGTAGAAGCTGAAAATTCAATTGTAAGCAAATTACCTTGACCTTGCTCCCAGATATCTAAGTGGCAATCCAAAGCTGCCACTCAGCAAGTTTGGTGTCAAAAGGTCAAGGCAAACTAACGTTATAACATGAAAACTATATACATTAACCTTGATCACAGACCCCTGGGTTGCAATCCCAAGCTGCCTATTGATATAAGCTACCCATTCAACAAGTTTGGTGTCAATAGGCTAAAGCAAACTCAAGTTATTGAGCAGAAACTGAATTTCTATTTTTAGTAACAGTGCCCCTGATCACTGACACCTGGGTAGCAATCTCAAGCTGCATCTTGATATAAGCTATCCATAAACCAAGTTTGGTGTCAACAGGCCACAGTAAACTCAAGTTATTGAGCGGAAACTGAATTTCTATTTTTAGTAACAGTGACGTTGACCTTATTCACAGACACCTGGGTAGCAATCCCAAGCTGCCTCTTCATATAACCTATCCATACATAAAGTTTGGGGTCAATAGGCCAAAGCAAACTCAAGTTATTGAGCGGAAACTGAATTTCTATTTTTAGTAACAGTGACCTTGACCTTGATAACAGAAACCTGGATAGCAATCCCAAGCTGCCTTTTGATATGACCTACCCATACACCAAGGTTGGTGTGAATAGGCCAAAGCAAACTCAAGTTATTGAGCGGAAACTGAATTTCTATTGTTAGTAACAGTGACCTTGACCTTGATCACAGACACCTGGGTAGCAATCCCAAGCTGCCTCTTCATATAACCTATCCATACACCAAGTTTAGTGTCAATAGGCCAAAGCAAACTCAAGTTATTGGGAGGAAACTGAATTTCTATTTTTAGTAACAGTGACCTTGACCTTGATACCAGACATCTGGGTAGCAATTCCAAGCTGCCTCTTGATATAAGCTATCTACACACCAAGTTTGGTGTCAATAGGCCAAAGCAAACTAAAGTTATTGAGCGGAAACCAAAAGTTGTCGCCCGCCCGCCCGCCGACTTCGGTATTACAATAACCTGGTTTTCGTTGAAAACCTGGTTCAAAATATCAATTTACAAATGAATTTCAAAAATTAAATGGGGGTAATTCTTGGAATGCAGGAGCTTGTGTTTTATAATTCTTATCCATATGAGAAGAAGCTATAGTAAAAAAAACAAAAAACATTTGTTAGCATAAATTCAAATTTCAAGGAGGAATAATTCTGGAAGTAGTAACATTAGAGCTATGTACCATGTCACACAACATGTGTGAAATGATTTAGAAGTAATATAGATCTAAGCGGTGTTTATTGGCTATTTAACACCGGTTTGGAGTTTGATGCATAGGAATTGACCACGAAGGCCGTATCAATATATATTGAAGTTTGAAGTTGATACCTTAAGTATTTTACTGCCCCAAAACTTTAATCTGAAATCTGGACGCGGACACCGGGGCGAGAAGGACAGCTCTCCATATATAGTATAGTTCAGCTAAAATGATTATCAAATTAATTGGCATTTGTTTTGCTTTTTAATTTAACAGATGAAATTAATGTCAATCATGTTCTTTAAAAGAATTGTACACTATCAATTATGACTTATATTTATGTTTCTTATTTAAACAAAGTCAAACTTAAAATTTCATGAACTTGAAAATGGAGTAAAACAATGTCTTCACACCTAAACTATGATATCAAAATAAAAGTAAATGCGAAATAGTCCTATCTGGCAATTTATACTCCATCTTTTACTGAATAACTAGAAATGTTGCTTAATCTTAAATTGAAATAAGAAAAAAACATGCTTTTGTTCTATCAAAATATCACTTGGAACCTTTTCGCTTTGAACATAAATATCAAAATATAAGATTTTTGTGCGAAACAGTTCTAAGTTACATTTGATTAAATATCTTGTTTGTCAAGTCTTTCTTAGAATTTTTATAATCATTGACATGTTTCTTAAACAGTTTTATTTGTAAAATCAAAGTGTTGTGGAATTTTGCTATTTTTCAAACATTTGAGACAGATTTTTGTTTCTCCTGTAAAAATGCACTTAAAACCATTTCGCTTTCACCCCTCGATATTGAAATGGCAACTCTAAGAAAGGTTTGTTAAGAAATTTAAAATAACATGTTTACCTTTTGGTAGTGATATATTGCTGATACTTCAAATACGAAGTTGGCAAATTTTCACAGTCTACAATGGTCCCTGAGCCTGCAATTATATTCTCATAATTTAAATTGTATGAATATTATAATTTAATATCTGAGATCTTGTACAAATTTAGCTCTCATAAAACATAAACTCAGGCCACAATCTATAGATCATGACCTTTAAACTAACAAATAATTTTTGTAATAAATCTATATATAATTATCAAATAGTTATTCCCAGCATGTAGTTTTAATAATAATTTTACTAACCTTATTTTATAATAAATAACCTTATTTTATACAAAAACATTTTGCTGCTGCCACAATATAATTTGATTGTTTATAATACCAATTTTTCTGCAAATAAATAAATCTATAAGTTATTTACCTGAAACGTGTTTACTATGATTCTTTTGTATATCTTCCTGCCTCAGGTCTCTTAGTTCAATTATTTACACAATCGTGTCACATTTAGATAAAAACTTCCTTTGAAAATTCTAAAATATGTATACAACATTCAAACACGAAATTTCTAAGATACCAATTAGATCCTTTATGGTTGGCACTATTTCATTAAGGAACTGACCCCAATTTTTGAGATTTCAAATGTTTCAAGAGTATAACTGGACAGGTCCATCATTATGTGAAACAGAGATTATCCAAAAATATCAAAACAGTCCCACTACCTTAATTTTATATTTATTGAATGTATAATCATATCAAGTAGAATTTGAAAAGCATTATACGTTTTTTTTTGAAAGAGAATCAAAGTTTCAATGTCCTTCTAAACTGGAACAGTCTGGTCAGTATACCAGAATGCCCCATGAGGAGATAAGTCATGCATAGATGGACGGAAACACAAGTGTTTATCATTAGCCTTATTTGATCCTAATCTTAGTATTTATTTATCCTGACTATAAGAAATTATCAGACACACAGTGGTTATTATATTTAACACAATAATTGTGCATATGTATAATAGGCAATAGTTATGATATATGTGTTTATTGTACACATAAAGTTTAAATGTATGTCTAAAAATTTCCAAACAAACTTGCTAGTAGATTATGTACTATTTTATATGGCATAAAAACATATATTAAAGTTTAATAGCATACTTAAATTATTTTCCTATTGCTTACATGCTGTCAAGAAATAAAAAAGTCTATAGATACAAACTGCAGGGAAGATACTCATGCATTAAGAAACTACAATATTTTGATTTAGGCTACTTGAGAGTTAATAACACATATGTACCCCTCGAGGATGATATTCATATCGCATAAATTGTTATAATAAAGCAGGATGTTATTTTTAACCCTCAAACAGTTAATGTGGGCACTGCTAAGTTAAAACAAAATCCAGGCTTGAAAAATTATAAATTATATGAATTTAAAGGTTTAGAAACTGGAATGATTGTTTATGAACCAGGTCTTATGATAACAATTATGTTATGAAACTTTCGGCTGATAGAAGATTTCCTGTTATGAGTGAGTGTCATTATACACATAAAAATATAAGATAAACGAGATGCTGTGGTTGCTAACGTTTTAGGAGTTGAGTGCATTACCTCGGTCACAGAGGCTCTTCAAACAACTTCCTCTATTAACAACGATTTCGAACGTGATATTAATACACCTTCAGAGCATTTTAATATTGTAAGAAACTTAGTAAGGAAAAATAGAAATATTTTCGCAAATAAAGATTCTGAATTAACTCAAACAGATACTGTAACCATGAAAATACCAACAGGTAATCATCCTTCAATCAAATTGCGCGAATATAGCTCACCTTTGAACAATAGGAAATTTGTTAGTGACGCAGTCGATGAAATGTTAGAGGCAAATATTATAAGAAGAAGTCATAGTCCATACAATTTTCCTGTTGTGTTGGTCGCTAAATGCGATGGTACGAAACGGGTTTGTGTTGATTTTAAACAGTTGAATAAAATAACAAAGCCAACATAATATTCCCTTCCTCTTATTGATGATATTTTACAACTACTATGGTCTTCAAACTATTTTACAATATGAGATATGAAATCAGGATTTTGGCAGAAACCTGTACATGAAACACACAAAAACAGACAGCTTTTACCACATTCTGAGGGCTGTTCGAGTTTAACGTAACACCTTTTTGTTTAGTTTCTGAACCTGGAGTTTTTCAAGAACTCATGTCACATGTCTTACAAGGTTTAGGGCATTTGCAGTCAGTTATCTTAATGACATTGTCATATTTTCGAAATCATTGAGTGAACATGTATCTCATATACAAACAGTATTTACAAAGTTAAAAGAGCATAAATTAAAACTTAACTGAAAAATAAAAACTGATTACATTTTCCAAAATGTTTTGATAAAATCTTCTAAATGTTTATTATCTTACATAAATAGTTATGTATTTAAATAGCACATACAGTCGCCTCCACTTATAACGACCTCGCTTATAACGAATACCGTCAATAGCGAACTAAATCTGACATCCCCGGCCGATTTCTTCTTTATTGTATATTAAATCACATCACTTTATACGTACTCGCTTAAAACAAATTTTCGGTTATAGCGAACCATTTTTTCAAGTCCCAAACGGCGAAAAACATGTAAATTTCCTCGGTTATAAACAAACTGTTATAATTGAAATATCGGGATGCTTTCGATTAAGTTCAGTACATGAATACTACTATCCGATAATTATTCAATCGAGTAATTGCACAGGTAAGAATAAAGATTTTGATAAAATGTTCTTACAAAATAATCTCCTGTTTGTTACGGAATATTTGTATTTCGCACCCTCAGTTAATAAATTGCTGTAAAAAACCTGATTATTACTGATTGTTTGTTTGCAATACTAACCAAACAATAAATAACGGCATATTCACCCACCAGTTATTTTTACTTCGCTTTTAGCGAACTTCGGATATAACGAATGATATTAAATGTCCCATTGAGTTCGTTATAAGCGGATTCGACTGTAATTTACATATTGACTTTTGTATCTTTAGTAATGTGTATAGTACTCAAAATTTATATTATGTAAGATTAAATAGAAGTGGATTTTAGCGTTTTTGAAAATTAATAATATTTAACAAAGTCTGTTAAAATAACAGATATAAATAACACTTCGATTATTTCACCAGCTATCTTTTAATTGTTAAACGTCCATTCTTGTGTACTGACTTGAAGATTATTGAGTGAAAACTTCCACAAAAAATTCTAAACGTAAAATAATTTCACCTAAATTGACTGTGATTGTCATTACGTCTTATAGAAAAATCAAAGTTCTGAATTCCGCCCCATTCTACCATAAATTTGCAATTCCATCCAAGATAAAATGAACAAGTAGATAATTCTGCCCGTAAATAAATTCCACCCGGAATGGTTCTTGTTTCAAGCCCAGAAATGTTAAAGAAATATTTTCCGTGTTGGGCGGACTGACACGGAATCTGCTTTTTCATGCAATGTCCGCCCAGAAAGCAATGATTCAATCCTAATTCTGTACCATTTACGCCCTGAATCTGTGCCAGAAATTTCGCACAGGATGCCTCTCATTTTTAGAAAAAGTCAATGTTAACCAAATCAAACATGTTGAATCTTTTTTCCACAAATAAATATGTCGGTCTTCACTGTAATAATTATCATATTGTCAACGTAGATCTTGCTTCTTGAATCAAAAGGTGACAACATAGAAAAACTATATAGTACAAAATAGCATGTACAAAATAGGTTATATGACAAGAATAAGTTTGAAACTTTATGACAAGAGAAGCTGAATTTTTTTTTTCAATTCTGTACATTTGATTATCAACATATATTCAAGATATTGCTTTCTAAATTCATTAGTCGAATATTTGAAGAAAAAATCTTTTGAGGAAATATTATCAAATTTCTCTAAGTTTGAGAAAAAAAAATTGTTGAGTTTTAAACATTTTTGTAGAGGTTGAATCTGAATGCCAAATGCGTGTTGATTAATTAATCCAAATGTCTATTTCAAGTGCAAGTAAAACGTTGTTTTTTTTCCTACAAAATTTTGATATATACATGTATTATATATACGAGTACAAGTAGTTCAAGGACTGATGAAAAGAAAGAACAATAGTTGTTTGGTAACCCAAATGAAAAACTATTTCAAATTTAATCTTGAATTAAAGCTAAGAAATATTTCCGTTAATTAAACGTCTTATGTTAGATGCAAAAAGGAAATTAATTAAGAGATTAATACACGACACAATAGGGACGGAATGTGATAATAATGAATTGTTCTGACGGCTTCAGCCGATTTTCCCTTTCTGGCCCGTCTTTGTCGTGTAATAATGTCTATAATACACTTGATAGACCTAAAAGTAGCATAAGCAAAGAACACTAGTACCATGAAGCAAGTTTTATTTTTATTTTCTCGGAATAACTGTTATTACAGTTATTTCAATAAAGTTGTGTTTGTACAAAACACGCTTAAAATTTCATCATAAAATGAAGCGATTCGTGCATAAACCTTGTTTTGATGACGTAAAATTTTGCGTCATGGTTTCCATTTCTGCACGTACTCTGTTCAGCGGGTCGATTATTATTATGAGTTTTCGGCCGCAGACGTGACAGTCATAATTATTTGAAAGCACAGGCAATTTCGTAACTATATTTAGTTGCAAGTGAATAAATGATAGTTACTACACCAAATTACCCACACATAGACATAATATAACATAATTTAATGTAACATACTGTTAGGTAACGTAATCTAACGTAATTCAACGCAACGCAAAGCAGCATCACACAAAACAACACACATACAACATATTACACAATACAACACATAACATAACACTATACATTACAACACAACAAACAATACCATTCAACACATAACAAAACACAAAACATTACACAACTTAACGCGCCATAATATACAATTCAACATACAAAACATTAGAACACACAACACAACACAGTACACAACACAACATAACATTCAAAACATAAAACAACGCTTACGTTAAAATACAACAAAACATAAAATACAACACAATGCAATTTAAGAACAACATAACACAAAATACAACAGATATATAACCACACTTCACAACATATTAATACAAGAAAACATACAATATAGCACATAGCACAATACATAAAACAGCACAATTGACAACAGCACTACACAGTACAAGACAGTACAACACAAGACACAATACAATGCGATGCACAAAAGAACACAACACATAACACACCATAAAACATAACAGTTTACGCAACATAACAAAACGTGCTGATTTTAGTAATTGTTTAAGGAATATACGATTTTCCACAAATGTCTTTGATAATTTCACTGATCCTGTATTTATTTCCTAAATTTGAATCTTTCATTGAGTATTCTTTCATTTTCTAAACTGAATACTTTCACAGGGCTCCCATTAAGTTCCAAAATAAGGAAGTCAGAGAAAGCAAAATACCTAACAAGGGAAGTCACATTTATAATATTGATAAAGAAAGAAAAGCATTATATTTTGGAAAACACATGCCAAAAATATAGAAACTTCCACTTATGGAAAAAAATGTGGAAACAAAGTGATCCCTCGGAAGCATTAATCACAACCAAATTACATAAGAATTGCAGACTCGGTTTGATTTAATCTGTACATTAGGGATAATGAATAAGTGAAACATCCCTCACGCCCCCTAGCACCGGCTTGAGCCGTACTCAATTCTCAACACTCAATAGTGCTGGCATCAATAATCGCAGAGGACCAGAAAATATAACAACACTGAAGTGAAGTTCGGGGCAACTTTTAACAGCTGCCACACAGCACTAAACACCTGCTGTTGTGAAGTATAAAAATGTGGAAACAAAGTGATCCCTCGGAAGTATTTATCACAACAAAATTACATAAGAATTGCAGACTCGGTTTGATTGAGTCTGTACATGAGGGATAATGAATTAGTGAAACATGCCTCATGCCTCACGGGGCAACTTTTTACAGCTGCCACACAACACTTGACACCTGCTGTTGTGAAGTATAAAAATCTGGAAACAAAGTGATCCCTCGGAAGCCCTGCTTTCACTAATTCTTTATTCAATTCCGAAATTTGATAGTCTCACTAATTCTATTCTTCATTCATTTCCAAAACTTAAAACTCTTACTGATTCTTCATATATTTCCTTGATTAGAAGAATTGATTCTTCTTTCATTCCCTAAACTTGATACTTTCACAGGGCTCCCATTAAGTTCCAAAATTAGGAAGTCAGAGAAAGAAAAATACCTAACAAGGGAAGTCACATTATATAGGCAAAGAAGGAAAAAAATATATTTTGGAAGAAACAAGCCAAAAATAAAGAATACATGACTCCCAATTTCTCACTGCTTTACTGGTTCTTCATTTATTGCCTAAATTTGATACTCTCACTTATTCCTCATTTATTTCTTAAATATTAAAGTCCAACTGATTTTTCATTTATTTCCTTAATTTGATACTCTTACTTATTATTCATTTATTTCTTAAACTTAAAACTCTTACTGATAATACATTCATTTCCTAAACTTACTAATCTAAATATTTTTCCCCATATTCTTTCTAACTCGTTCTTCATCTCAATAAAATTTTCAATAACTGGTATATTGTATGAAGAAGGCGGTTATTACAAATGTCATTCTGATATCTATTGTTGATTTTAAGATCAGTATGTTTATGTTGTTACAGATAATAGTGATGATCTGATAACAGAGAAAATGGCGACCGCCAGTCCAGGTCAACCTTCGTCGTCAAAGGCGCAACAGAATCGTTGCCGTCTTTTTCGTCTGCAAATGCTTATTATTGACGGTGGACTACAAATACTAAGAAATATTTTAGATAAGAAGCTTCAAAATGTTTCTCTTAGCGCATTTTTGCAGCAAGAGAGGTTAACAATAACCAAACTAAGATCACGCAGAATAATTACGCAGGTACAATATGATCTACTGTTTCCATCAAGTGGCAGAGGTCCAACTACAACAGACCTAGACATCACGTTAATCATATGTCTCCTTAGAAACATCAAATCATTCGGACTGAACAAGAACTTTCAATGGAATTTAATTCCTGCACAAGGTGATACCTCAATTGAGGCTGATATGTCTCGTCTGAAAACGTACAGGAACGAGGTAAAGTGTTTTTATTGTTGCCATTGATACAAAAGAGAAAGCACATAACAGCACTTGGCAATCTGATAAATACTCGGGAACTACGCTCCTCGTACACATCAGATTATGTCGTATTTCAATGCTCTTTCTATAATGTTTACGTTCTTACAAATATTAGGTATTTCAAGGGTTTGTTGAGCTCTCTTTTGCATTATTAAAATTACGAAATCTATATTTATATTTTATTCTTATATTGATTATAACTTAAACAAAAAAATAATGTATGAGTTATATTATATGTGATATTGCAACGAATGTGTTTCAAAATTAAATGTATAATCGTATGATGCAGTAGCCTACTATAATATAACTTTCATTTTGTTACAGCTATGTATTTGTTATTAATGCACATGTATATTTTCACTCCTTCTTTAGCTCAGTCACATATCTTCAACAAGTGGAATCACGATGAATGTCTTCACAGCAAAGTTGATTGAGATCGAGCAGGTTAGACTGACCGTATATATTACAAATAATTTACTGTAAAACTCTGGAAATAAAATGATCCCTCGTATGCATAAATCACAACAAAATTACATGAAAATTGCAGACTTGGTTTGATTGAGTCTGTACACGAGGGATATACGGATGTAAACCATGTTTATAGCACTCCACACATATATCTTATTTTTCTAATATCCTATTAATCTTTAATCGTGGAACAAAGATATTTGTTTTACATTTTTACAATGATTGCATTTCACCATAGTGTGTATATATATATATACAAAAAGTGCCGGAAAAAGTCACATATAAATAAAACAAAAAACACAGTCCATAAGTTAGCTCATTTAATTATTTACCTATGAATAAATATTTACCTAAATAATTAAATAAGTTAACTCATGGACTGTGTTTTTTGTTTTATATATATATATATATATATATATATATATATATATATATATATATAAAGTATGTTTTGGGAAATGCAGAGTACAAAGTTCGTTAATTTTTATACGTTTATTTCTGTTAGCGCTTTCAAATGTTTTCATGCACATATCTTCAGACAGTAACGTATAATATAAACATAACAAATATAATAATGACGTAACGTTATAAAAGTGCGGGAAACGTAAAAATACGACGTTGCGCTGCAAATGAAATATTCTTTTACTCTCTCTATAAGAAATATTGAATTGCTACAAAAATACATAGGGTAAATATTCTATAAAGGGAGGTAACAAATAAGTATTAAAATTCAAAACATTGACTAATTATAGAAGTAGATACAACGTTTGTATTACTAATAAATACTTTTTAATATTAGTGAGCTAAGCGAGTAAAAATATTTCAGAAAATGTTTTACTTGAAACCATGTGGAAATGGAAAAATATTTACTTATATAAATGTAAAGATCTTTCATGAATCTCATAGACTAAATAAAGGGAGGTAACAAATATGCTTTAAAATTAAAAGCATTGACTTATCACAGATGTAAATGCAAAATTTATATTACTAATAAGTACTTTTTAATATGAATTAGTTAAACGAGTAAAACAATATCAGAAAGAACGTAACTTAAAACCATGTGGAAATGTAAAGTAAAACAAGTGTTATATATAAATACCCAAGTTCATTGTAGAACATATATCTATAGTTTAACAAGAGCTGTTTAATTGTGGCTTTAATATGCCTATAAAAAATAATTCTTTTTCATCTCTGAAATGATCATCAATCTTCAGAACTTTATAAAGGGGAAATATATTAAACTTCCCCCCTGAACACTCATGTAGATGTTTATTCACCTTAAGAAAACGAAGTGACTCTGTATTAGATTGTTGTCTATGTAAATTCATTCGTAAGTTTAATTCATTTCTAGTTTGCCCAATATAAAATTGTTGACAATTTGGACAAATAATACTGGCTTTTAGGTCTCCTATATGCAATGGTTGGTTTAGTTGGGAACATCTTGTTAAGTTTCTGTGAAGACTCAATAATTGGCCAATGTTTGTCAATGATGGCTCTAGTGTTAGGTAAGTCCGGGTGATATGTTAGCACAAATGGAATTTTATTTTGTGTAGAACCACTAGATTGATGTTTGTACTCTAGTAGTTCCTTCCTGTGCTTGCTGTCTGCATTTAAGATCGCGTTTGCAATGTCTTCTTCCTTGTATCCTCGCTTCCTAAGATGTTCAGACAGTTCTTTTGCTCTGATATAGAACGTGTTGGGATTTGAACAGATTCGTTTGATTCTCAAAGCCAAACTGTATGGTATGTTCTTACAACAGTGTCGAGGGTGGCATCTGCTTGGAAGAAGGTATTGATGTTTATCGGTGGGTTTTGAATACAAATCAGTGATTATGTGATTGTCTTTAATATGAGATACTGTGTCGAGAAAAACATGTTGTTCGTTTGATACCTCAGTGGTGAACTTTATAGATTTGTGAAAAATATTAGCTCTGTAAAGAAAATCTTGCAAAGCTTCTTCCCCGTGACACCATTGCATGTCAATGTCATCTATGTAGCGTAACCAACTGAATGGTTTGAGAGGTACTGCAGCTAGCAGTTGTCCTTCTAATTTGCCCATAAACACGTTGGCGTAAGATGGCGCCATTTTAGTCCCCATAGCCGTGCCCTGTACCTGTAGGAAATGTTTGTCACAGAAGACAAAGTTGTTGCATTTCAGAATAAGCACGAGAAGTTCGATAGGTGTTTCTGTGGGAGGATTCTTTATTATACGAGAATCCCAAGCTTCTTTGCACGCTGCAATGCTATCTTCGTGAGGGATGTTAGTGTAAAATGCAGTAACATCCATAGACACCAAAAGGGTTTGGTCAGGTAAATCTTTCTGAGATTCTAATTTTCTTAGATAATCAGTGGTGTCCTGCAAATGAGAAGGCAAAGCGCATACAAATGGCCGAAGATGGTGGTCGACAAATTCTGAGATACGTTCTGTTGGGTGACCGTTGGCAGATACAATGGGGCGGCCTGGGATTCCTTCTTTGTGTATTTTAGGAAGAAGGTAAAATCTACCCGCTTTAGGCTTAGGGACTATTAAGTAGTCTTTGTTTTTCTCAGAGATGTATCCTTGTTTCAACATGTCTTCAACAACAGAGGATACTTTGTTTGCAAATTCTAGTGTAGGATCATAATCTAATGGCTTGTAGAAGTTGGTGTCTTTAAGCTGACGTTCGGCTTCTGAAATATAGTGGTCTCTGTCCAGATGACTACAGCTGAGCCCTTATCAGCAGGTTTAATAACAATATCAGTTCTGTTTTTGAGGCTATTAAGAGCTAGTTTCTGTGGTCTTGAAAGATTATTGTAATATGACGATTTTGGTTGAAATGAATTGATATCGGTCTCAATGTTTTGAATAAACGTTTCTAAAGGAACAGACTGGCGTGGTGGTTTCCAAGTACTTTTCAGTTGCAACAGAGGATACAGGACATCTTCAAAGTCTTGTGTTTCTGTTGGTGGATTGTTATTTTTGTTTAGGCTGCTGGAGGATTGAGAGGAAAATGTGTCAGCATCAGAGGGGTCAGGTGTGCTGCTATTGTCATAGAGCGGATCTGGCATCTGGAAATGAGATTTAAGTCTCAGCCTCCTACTGAACGCCTTGGTGTCTTCAACAAGTTTACCTCTATCATAGGACTTCGGTCTGGGACAGAAATTAAGGCCTTTAGAGAGAAGGGATTTTTCGTGTTCTGTTAAAGGGGTACTTGACAGGTTGACAACTGCATATGTACCTGTAGAATCGGTATTTGTTGACCGTTCATATTTAGATCGCCTATATCGTCGCAAGCGGTGCGTCTTAGGCTGAGAATTTGTGTCAGAATGATGCTTGGGTTTTGTGTTCCTGCGGCGGAAAGTGGAAGTCCTAAGTTTCTTATTTCGCTTGGCAGTGAGTTTGGTGCCTAAAATCTGTTGTTTAAGTTTCAAATTTTGGATAATATTGTCACAAGTAGAAGGGATGGTGGTACTACGTAATTCACTGGATATCCTGCTTGTGTTATTTGAAATAGACTGTGTTATACTGCCATGAAGTAGAGTCAATAATTTCGAAGAAGCATTTTCTAATATAGAGTTCCATCTCTTACAAAATCGTTTGGAAGTTGTTCCCGGCACATGGGGTTTTAAATGGATAACTAGACCTTTAGGTGTAACATATTTATCTAAGCATTGCGATATAAATGAACTATGGTGTTCCAATTTTGTGAGATTGATCATAGATTTTTTAAGCCTTTTAGCGAGCGACTGTGAGTCCATAATTGATACGATGATCTGAAATTAATAAGATCATGTAATGAACATGTACAATCGTAGTAGACTACGAGAAGAAAGGATTTTGGATCAAAAAGATACGTGAAGCAAAGAAGAAATTGATAGGTTTGTAAAAAATATTTGCATCTACAAAATACCTTTCAAAAACACTGGATCCCAAGAAGGATACAAGAACGTGGGAAAAATAACAATAAATTTGGAGAAAATAAACGTTCATACAGTGCTAAAGTATAAATACCCAAGTACTTTCGGCGTATTATGCCTTCATCAGGGGTGTATTACATGTATAATGTGCACACAATCGAGCACAAAATCTCAATACGTGTGTACTGTATAGTATCAAAAATTGAACTGAAACACAGTCGCTAGAAAGGTGATAAAATTACATCGATTATGAATAGACCGTTATTGAATGGTCATTGTGTAGTACTTAACAAAAGAAATTATAGCCTGCGGTCAATATGGCATAAACTCGGTTAAATATATCTATAAAAGTATGTTTAAAAAAAAAAAAGAAAAGAAAAAAATAGATATTAAATAAATAAAACTTCACATATCAGGGCATTTGTGTTTTTATTACTAAAAGTATGATGTTAGAAAATGCAAGTTACAAACAGTGTGATGTTATATGAAGTGGAAATTTACGATAAGGTGAAAGTAATAAAGATGCTCTCAGGCAAGAGGGAAATAGCCCTCCCCGACACCGCCTGATAACTAAAGTTAGGTTGTAAACAGTTTGTCAAGAATGGGCGAGAATAAGTGTGTAAATTAGTCTCCTTTATTGATTCCTGATGGCTCTAGCGTATTCAGTCGGCGAATCCAGTATGTCTCGCGTGATTTCCGTGTTATATCTGACCACTTTTTGTTATGTTCAATACAACAGAGGGACACGTCTTTAAAACTGTGTCCCTCAAGGTGAAAATGTTCAGCAACTGGGGATCTGTTAAATTTTCGTGTTTTCCAGTCAGAGCGGTGTAAGTTCATTCGTTTATTTAATGGAAGTTTAGTTTCCCCGACATATTGTTTGTTACACACTTTGCAACTTTATTACAAATTTGATTGAACTTTACTAGCATTATACCACCCAAGGTGGGCCTGTAAGAATTACTCATGTTTTCTAAAGTATATATCAAAAGAAGCAATGCTGCTGCCTTCATTTTATTGGTTGAATCAACATCAAAGTATGCCATTTTGTAGAAAATAAACTGAAAGTAAATGTTAAATAATTGTAAAGAATGGTCGCCTTTGAAGTTTTTATAGAAATTACAAGAATGGTAAATGAGGAAAATGGTCTGTGCCTAGCATTTTATATATCCACCATGATACATATACAACGCCTGAGTCACTAACATTTGCTTTTTACGTCCACATCGTTGTCCCATCTCGATGTCATCGTACTAAAATACAAAAATGGCGACATGACTGTTTTGCCGGGGCTTCGCGTAGTCGTGTTGCCTTCATAAGACAATAGATCATCTTCTTGTTTCCTTCGTATTGTCTTCTTGAGGCGAAAAATGCCAGATTGCACTGATGATCACACGAAGTAAAGACGAAGACTACACGAATTGACAAGATGGCTTCACGACGGCTTTACGAAGTGCAAAATTGGCATACGAATTCAACACGAAAATGAACCTTCGCAATGTCTTTGTGCAATTATTTTGGCATGCCAAATATTTTGCAAACGGTTACAAAGTTGCTGCCGGAGCATAAAAAATTTAGCCGGGGGTTACACGATGGCACAAGATGCCCTCACGAATGATCTAATGTTATTACCATCAGATCCGAATTTGAACATATCCCCATCTAGTGCCATTTTCGGGACAGTGTTACACCTGCATAAGCATCAACATAATTCTCATATTGAACTTCTCTAACTGTATATCTTAAGCACTTATAGAGGTGAAAATAAAAATAACAACATATTTTTAAGTACATAATTACATTAACTATTTATTTTTATATACACCGTGTATATCCAGTAACGCCGGAATGTGAAAATAACCCACGATTCGTGCAATAAGTAACACAGAATTGTGCAATAAATGGCGGATTCCAACGCGGTAAGTTAACTGGCCAATTCATTTTTCATTTAACCGAACTAAAAAAATGAATAGCATACGGCTGCAAATACATAACTCTTTATCCCTCATCAAGATTATTTCCATGAAAAATTGTTTATTTTTCAAGATCATTCGTGAAAATGATGACTCGACTATCGTTTTGAGCGAGATTTTGGCTTTTTGTCGACTCTTAAATAAGTACAACAAAGCATTTTATACCGTATAATTTCGATTTTCGGTAGGCAAGTGACGTTTACTAAAATTCTGGTGATAAAGAAAATTTACGTAAGCTGATAAATGGGATTTAAGTCGTTTTTATGAGGTAACGCCGGTGTACGTGAATAGTGCCACGCGGTTACGCCGGAAAATGTGATTTTTTTCATATATGGTACTGAACTGTTACACATGTTTAACGCCAATACTCGGCGAGTATCAGCACTTTTCAAAAATATTTTTGTAGGAAACTTTAATTCATTTTATATAGGCAGAATTTATTTTAATTTGTTTGCATAGAAAAAAAGACACAATCTCGAATCCGTCCCTGAAACCACAGAGCTATAAGTTTCCTGATATAAGTCTTTGTTGAAGTGAGTACAAAGCAATGCGTGAAAATTTGTTACTCAAGGAAACAACGGGGTAGCAACGGGGTAGCAATTTCTCAAAACCTATTGAGATGGTAGTTATAAAAATGAGCTTTGTTAAATTATAGATTTTTTCATTGTTCTCTTTTTTTATTAATTACCGGTATTAGACATAAAGAAGTCCACTTTTAGACCTTCATGGCATAGATATATGAAATCTTCTACAAACACATCTCTAGTAGCTCTCCATATACATGTACATTGAGTAAGTAACCAAAATATATTCAACCTATCTTTAGTCTTTGTCACCCTTTACCTGGTAAATTTATGAAATGGTTTTGCTCAGCTGTGAACTTTGAACAATTCATTGAAACGTCATCCAAATGGTCGCTCGTACGGATGTGACCTGGCTCTGTACTGGTGGCCTCTTTTATGCTCATAAGACCTGTGCGTTTTGTTAACGTCTATAGTAATGCCTAGCATAAACTCTTACGATGATTCATATGTTTTCCCATACAAGTTAACATATAATCAGAAATTCTAAGAGTAGGGTAAATCTTTATCCCGAGGGTTATAATTTATTTAACTTTTGCAGAGGACAATAAGATTATGCTTTTCTAATGTTGGGCATTATTGTTTCTAAGTAAAATATTCTTTGAATACAAGTTACTTCCTTATATAAGAGGGAAAAAAAATTAAATAAATAATCCATTTTCACAGACGTTCACCAGGCAAATTTCTGCAGCGGAATATTTATTTTGGTTGGGTTTCACATCACCCAACACAATAAATGACATATAGAGACTTTCAAGCTTTACTGGTACATTATTTCAGGCATAAAATATACAAACACTTCTTCTTTGGATTGTTTTCTATTATTTTTATATTCAATTTATTTGCAAACTAAGTTTATTGTTCTTTTTTCTAACAAGATCACACGTGGGCAGCATGTTCACAAATAATAAATCTATTTCGGGAAACAATTGTCAAATAGTATTAAATTACAATATGCAATCAAAATGTTGAAAAATTGTCAAGATCTAATTATCATATATTTCTAAATAAGTAACGAAGAAAATACATTGACTATAGGTCGAAAATAACTTGATAATATACGCCGATAAAAGGCGTTAAACATGTGTAATAATTCTGTACATATAAGAAAAAAAAAATAACATTTTCCGGCGTTACTGCGAAGCACAATTAACGTACATCGGCGTAACCTCATAAAAAACGGCTTAAATCAGATTTTTGGCCGGGTTGATTATTTTCAAATCTCTATATCACAAGAAGTTAGGTTTATGTCACCTGCCTACCGAAAATCGAAATTATACTGAATAATATGCATTGTTGTACTTATAAGAGCCGACAAAAAGCTAAAATCCCGCTCAAAACGATAGTCGAGTCATCATTTTCACGAATGATCTTGAAAAGTAAACAATTTCGTGAAAATAATCTTGATGAGGGATAAAGAGTTACGTCTTCGCAGCCGTATGCGATTTTGATTTTTTTTCAGATTGGTTCAATAAAAAATTTATTGGCCAGTTTTCTTATCGCGTTGGAAATCCTGTCAGGTATCCAACATTAATTGCACAATTCTGTGGTACTTAATGTACGAATCATGCGTTATTTTCAAATTCCGGCGTTACTTGAAATACACGGTGATATATATGTGTTTATGTTTCGGTATATGATTTTACATGAAATTGATTGGATAAATTTGATGGCATTTACCATGTCTTTTTCCAGGTTCTTTGGAGGTTGAACAGGGCGGTGTCACCCATACCAGACCTACAAAAGATAATTGATGACATTAAAGTGAATCCACTCGACCCACAGGCGGAGAGAAGGGTTCAGAAGGCCATAGACAGTTGGCAAATGTTTGAAAAGGGGATAGAAACTGATTTAAAACTGTTGAAAATGGAGGACGAGAAGATTAAACTGACTCTGAAAGTGCAAGATCAAACCACGAAAAACATTGCGCAGAGTATGGATGAATTAAAGAAGAAGACGTGCGAACATGATAAACAAATACATGACCATACAAAACAAATACAGGAATTAAAGGAAGGAACTAGAAAAGGTGAATCTCAAATTTGAGTTTATTTCAAGATGTTTGATATTTTGTATGTTTATTATAAAACTGAACAAAAGCATATATATCATGAAAATCTTAAAATAGAGCGATGAATAATAGATGTTTTTTTCAAATTATTATAAGACCAATGATTGCCTATGGGAAAGTTATGGAGCTTTATACCAAATACTTCAAATGATATTTATCATCAATTTCATAAAACAATATTTACTTCTATTTATGATTATAATTTAGTGTTCATATAATCTGTCACCTTATTTATAATTTTATTATTCAATCTGACGAAATCGGATTTAAAGGGTTTTTTTGACGTGAAGGGACAGAAAATATTTTTTTCAAAATTTTTGTAGGGTAAGGATTAAGGTTAGGGTAGAAATATGTCTAGACCAATAACTCATGTGGAAAAGTTCAGATTATTCACTCACTCCGTTTCCCAGAAATAATCAATTTCATTGTGCAAATTGGCCCAGAAATGAAAACCGTTTAAACGATTTTCACTCATATCGGCCAAAATTCGCATAAAAATCGATTATCAATTTCATAGCGTGTATATTTATATATATTATCATTTGTTTGGTTTCAAATTTAAATGTATCATTTGTTTTATTTTAGGCTATTGGACCTCAGTGGAGTTCCTTTAATTAAATGCAATGTTTTTACACATATTTGCGATACAAGTTTGCACAATATTAGTTAAATGTTTTTAATGTCTTAATGTAGATGACAAAGCAGATACAGAGTCAACATATGAAGAAAGAAAAAAAAGTAAGTCTTTTTACACTTTACTTTTAATCCCTTTTCCCAATTATTTTAAAATTGTAAGACTCAAACATACCCGAGGATACCACATACAATTAACGACGTATATAGACTACGGTGAGTATTAAATCATAAGTGGACAACGTATACTTAAGTTTTACATGTCAGAAGGTCAAAGGTCAATTTATTTCAGAAAAAACTCTTACAATAATTATGGTCTTTGTTATGCCGGTGTTGTAGTAATAGTCGTAGTTGTATTTGTCAGTCAAAGTCGTCATCGCTGTTATTTTTATCGTAGTAGTTGAGGTGTAATTCGTAGTCTCCACAGTCGCAGCCGATGTCGTAGTAGGTATCTCCTTTACACCAGTTGATCGTAGTATTTGTAGTAGTAAATGTTGTCTAATGCATTCGTAGAAATCCTAGTCGTAGTTGTAATTGCACAGTTTGCAGTTGTGAAGCTGTGATTATAGGTGCAACCGTCGGTATTGTCGTGTTCGTATTCGTAAATGAAACAGTCATAGTAGTTGTAATTATCGTCGAATCTGTAATCGTTGTCGTCATAATTGTAATCGTACTTCCAATTGTAAACTCGTAGTCAAGATCATTTATCGAAAAATTCGTCGAAGTAGTCATATTGTCAAAGTATTCGTAGTCGTACAAATCATAGTTATCACTGTACCCGAAGTCCACTTGTCGTAGAACTTTTATTCGCCCTGTAAATTGTAGCTGTTTTGGTGATTGTACATGTCTAGCATACTTTTGCTTAAGGTCGTCGCCGTTTTTGATGTCGCCTTGAAGTCGTACATGTCGATTGCTTGAAGTGTTTATAGTCGTGGAAGTCTTAGGCCAGAGGTCGTGGCTGCAATTGCTAGTTGTGGTCGTAGTCGATAAAGTAGTATACTTGGTCAAAGTCGTCATTATCTTCCGAGTCATAGTCGCATAAGGCTTCTGCGAACTCGTAAATGTCGTAGTCGTGAACATTCTCGTAGTTGTAATAGTGGTAGATGTCGCCGTAGTCATAGCTGAACTGATAGGTGGAGAAGGAGGAGGTCATAATTTTGCTAATTTCTCCATTTAAAAAGTTCAGTTGAACATAACCAGTCATTTAAAAGTGACACATTTTTTATAAATTTTCACAACTGATAAGAATTCAACGACTTTTAGATAATCAATTCCAATATTGATTAGTTGGCAGAGCTTTAAAAATATATCTCAAGTTCTATTGGGCAATAAATTATATTGGAAAATAGTTAATGACAGTCCTGATGAGTACACTACACACCCGTTAACTTGTTGCGAGTAGAAAAGCTAGTTGCCGGTAGAGCAGCTAATTGCGAATAAAACAGCCGGTTACGGTAGTACAGCTGGTTGCAGATAAATAGATTGGTGAGGTAGAACGACTGGTTGCGAATAAAACAACTCAGTACGGTAGACAAGCTAGCTGCGGATAGAACCGCTGATTACCCTAGAACAGCTGGTTGCGAACAAATAAGCTGGTTCCGTTATTACAGCTGGTTGCGGATATAACAGCTTGCAAAGGTAGAACAGCTGGTTGCGGATATAACAGCTGGTTACGGTAGAACATCTGGCTGCAGATATAACAGCTTGGTGTGGTAGAACAGCTGGTTGCGGATCAAACAGCATGTTACGTAAAACAGCTGGTTGCGAATAGAACAGCTAGGTTCGGATAAAACAGCTAGGTGCGATAGAGCAGATGGTTGCGGGTACAACGGTGGTGCGGTATTTCTACAGACTTTGCACTCAGTCGTTTCTTTTTAGAATAGATTGCTGCAAAATGTATCTTTACATAGTGTCGAAAGAGAACACAACCTATCTTGTTTTAAAAATTAAATCTGACATCTGTCTTTTGAGATATGTTCATTTTTTAGGGAAAACACACACAAAAAACGATCATGCACGTTCTAAGCGATATTTTAATTAAAGTTACATAATGCTGTGAAGTTGAGTTTGATATTTCGACTCTGTGCAACAGTCGTTGAACAATTGAAATACTTCTGTGTCATTTTGTGTGTTTTTGGTTTTTTAATAGAAGATATTTCTTTTCTTGTCCGAGAAATTTAAGGCATAGATAAATATATAAAAATAATTGCAGCAATTGAAGGAATATACATGCATTTTATAGCTCACCAGAGCCGAAGTCCGTCGTCCGTCGTCATTCTTCTCTGAAACTGCTGGGCAGATTTACTTCAAATTTGGTCTGTAGCATTCTTGTGACAGTCACGCTTAAATTTCCTCATGTCATTTCAATTGGCCCCTTTTAGGGGTCAACAGAGCTAAAAATAGAAAAACCTTTAAACATCTTCTACTACAGAACTAATTGATGGATGATCACAAAACTTTGTCTGTAGCATTCGTGGGTAGTCTTTTATCAAGTTTGCCCACATTAATTTTAATAGCACCTTTTAGGGGTCTTTAGGGCTAAAAATAGAAAAGCCTTTAGACATCTTCTTCTACAGAACTAATTGATGGATGATCACCAAACTTTGTCTGAAGCATTCTTAGGAAGTCTTTTATCAAGTTTGTTTATATCAATTTGATGCCCCTTTTAGGGGCCGCTATAGCTAAAAATAGAAATACCTTCAAACGTCTGCTTCTACAGAACTAATTGATGGATGATCACCAAACTTTGTCTGTAGCATTCTTAAGAAGTCTTTTATCAAGGGTGCTCATATTAATTTGATTGGCTCCTTTTAGGGGTCTCTAGGGCAAAAAATTGAAAACCTTTAGACATCTTTTTCTACAGAACTAATTGATGTATAATCACCAAACTTTGTCTGTAGCATTCTTAAGTAGTCTTTTATTAAGCTTGCTCATATTAATTTGATTGGCTCCTTTTAGGGGCCGCTATATCTAAAAATAGAAATATCTTTAAACGTCTGATTCTACAGAACTAATTGATGGATGATCACCAAACTTTGTCTGTAGCATTCTTGGGTAGATTTTTATCAAATTTGCTCATATTAATTTGATCAGCCCCTTTTAGGGGCCGCTAAAGCTAAAAATATTAGGAGCAACTATAGCTAAAATGCCCTGGGCCATGTCATTTCTTTACATTATAGTTTAATAATGAAAGGAAAATAACTCATGTTGGAATGTTTCCATATATGTGCACATGCATACATGCGAACTCTCCATATTTGAGCGGGAGGCACCCTCTTTCTCCTATCAAATTTTAAAAAAAAAATCTTAGAATAAGAGGTGTTTAAAAAAAAAAAAAACTCCCTCTTTTTCATTTCAAAATATCCTGTCAATTAAAGAATCTCCCTCTTTTTGAAGTAAATTCTTCCTTTTGAACATTGAAAAATGTTCACATGTTTATACATGTTATGCATAAAAAAGATTGAATGTATTAATGTCATGACCTGTTTGCTTTACAGAGATCTTGAAGTAATGATTTGAGGTCATGTGCTTTGTGTCTTTCTTTTTGTGCCCTAGAATTTAGATCATTACATCATTCTAAGGTTCATTTGTAGATCAATCTAGAGAATTTTCCCCAAGCTCTAAAGAAATGTTTCATTTGTTTCTCGTACCTTACTAACTTAGAGAAAGCACATTTTAATAGATAGTGGGACACACTGTTGAACCTATGTTTCATGTGCTCGGGATATTGTCACTGTGTAACAGATAGGTGATTGTTTTTCATTGAGACTCATTTACAGTATCTGTTGTATTATATGAGAATATAATAATAATATATAGAAAAGCCTGATCAATAGACCTGTAATTGTCTTATTAGCCTGAACAGCTGCATAACCACTTTCCCTGTCTTCTTTTTTCTTTCATTAGGTAATATTTATACATCTTTTTAATAGAGAAACACTCAAAATAATAAGTTAAATGTAAATAAATATGAATTCATTTCATAAATGTAGATATGGCTGAAATTATTTTTCATCTTATTTTGCTTTATAATCTTTTGTAACTTAGTATTTTACATTAAGTAACAAACCTTAAGTTTAAGTGAACTGATGTTAACTTTAGAAGTATTTCTTGCTTGTCTTTATGTAATTTTGTAATCTTTTATTCTTTGTGCTATTTAAGTATCAGTTTCAATTATTTCTATTCAGAATCACATTTTGCAAACTTGGTTATCACTTGTTGAAAGTAATTTTGCACTGTTTCATACAATGTATGTAAAGTTGTTTTCATGTTCACTGAATACATTTCATTAAAACAACCTTTTGCCTTTTTCCACTTTGTCTATGTAGTTAAAGTTACAATTTTTCCCATTTCTATTAAAGAGTAAGATAATTAATTAACGTGAAATGTTAACTTTCTGGTCGAGTTGACTAGTATACCTATGTTATCTTAAATAAATATTCACCGGTGGTGTCATCCTGACAAACAGTATACATGTATATCTAAATTCTGTGATTATGTAATTATCTTATGTTTAGATAATTAAAAAAAAAGAAAGATCGCAATTTTGTGCCGGGAAACCTTATAACTAGAGAGGCAAGTTGAAGTTGACCTGAACTTGTCTTTCTACAAGTTTATTTGAAAAAAATATTTCTATAATCACTGAAAAACAGTTGTTTCTGGTGAGCGATTCGGGGCCATCATGGCCCTCTTGTTTGTTTGTTTAAAATGTTGCAAAAGAATGCCTATCTTTGAATTAATTTTAATGTCAGTACACACTTGATCTTCGAAATAACATTCCATCTATTCTCCCGATAACCGATAAAGCGAATAAACCATAATTTTTTGTTCGAGAGAAAAAAAAGAAAGAAACAAATGCCATCAATTTTGCCGGAAACTACGAATACCTACGCATATTTACTGATGCGCTTTGTTCTTATTTCTTGATCATTATTTAACAAAATAAAAGAAAATGATAATAATAAAATAATGACTCGATACTTCAATTACATTTGTGCAGTCTTTATGTAGGTCAGGCACATCTTTGGATTAAGTGTTACATTCAACATCATATATCTTTTAACACTAAAGATGTTTGCTTGTAACTCTACACTCCTTTTTAGAGCATAACAAGAGGTCACGACCCAAGAACGATAACTCTTGCATGAATTTTGACGGAATTACGGCCCTATTTGAACATAGAAAATTCTTGATGTAAACGCGATCTACAGGAACGCAATACAATTAACTCAAATAAAGAACCCCATTTTTAGTGTTATGAAGAATAAAGTTTAGCAATTTTGTTAAACATACAAAGGAAAGTCTTAAATAACTTGAATTTCAGTTTTTATTAAATTTTAATATATAAAGATTGGAAAAACTGAAAAAATTAAACAAAACAACAAAAGTAGTGAGTGTTTTTCCCCCACTTTATTACAAAAATTGTCAAAATGTATCTTTTCAAACCCATTTTAAAAAAAAAGCAAATTGTCTAAACGATTTGTTTCCAGTCTCAACTGTAAGCGACACCCTTTTGTCTCTACCACATTTCATTTCTAATAGTAATGTGACCTTTACAAATTTACAAATAAACGATCAGGAAATAAGTATGTATTGTATTTTTTATTTTATTTGTTTATTTATTTTGCACACTAACCTATTTTTTTGTATATCTTTACGGGGTAATGTGGTTTTGAAGAATTTGAAAATAAAGCAATTGAATTAGCCCGAGTTACTAGGTAAATTGTTAATACATGTGTTTTATATATGCATGCTGATATATGTGACAATATTTTAGACGTTTATGTATATTTCCCTGAATAAATCTACACGAAATGTAAGGAATAAACTGACTCTTCTTTTATGTCACTTTTTACGACGTTCTGTTAGTTCCACCGCATCTGAATGAAGAAATTTGGCACGCACAAATGAATTAATTAAAGGATGTTTTCTCTTTTTTATAACGATTGTAATTTAAGTTATTCATCAATTTCAGCTTTATTTTGTTCCAAACAGGTCTAGGTCGTAATTTTAAGCAAAAATAATAGGTACCACATAGAAAAAATCTTTTAAAGGTAGTCTCTTCATTGAAAAGTGTGGATTTTATAGTGTGATAATTTTCACCGTGACATAATCAAATAAAATGTCCACGGATAAATCAGTAATCCACTCAAAAGCATAAAATAAAATATATTTTGATTTTAAATGACAACTTAAAGTTACGTCATTCTTATGACATAAACCGGACTTTATTAGAAAGGACGAGGTTTCGGTGCTTTTGCAAGAAACAACATATATAAAAGTCTCAAATTGTACCAGTATATAAAGTATAATAAATGAACAGAAAGACTAAGTATCTCTGGTCGATATTTTTTTCTATACATAACAGGGTTGATTTTAATAAATTGGTTATGGTAGGTGACATTGTCTTTGATGAGTATAGAGTTGTCAAAGTGTTGTCTCTTATTTCCTTGTCGATTCTAATGTACAGCGCTCAAATTAAAATTTTATCATGAAAATATCTCTATTTAAACTTTTAAAAGCAATCGTACAGACAATTAATATCGCAAAAAGGTAGAAAACTTGAATATTTATTTTGTATAAGCTGAAAATATTCCCTTTTATGTATTATGACATGAATGTACATGTATAATCATTTCATGGCGCACGTGGTCAAATGGTTAAGCTCTTTGGTATACACTTGCTAATCACCACTATTGGATCCTTTCAATCATTGGATTCTTTCATGTCCAGCAGTTACCCAGTTGACCAAAGGAACGTTAGTGTTTTTACTCCGATATCCGCTTGTGCCTGAGATGTAGGGATATCTGATTCTTACTTTACCAGTAAAGTTTGAAAGTCACCTTATGACATTGTCAGTGTCGATGTCCTGTCGTCCTAACGATGCACGCCAAACGGCCCGTTGTCATGCGGCGTGTTGTCGCGATGTCACATGGTCGCTCGGTTCAAATCAAAGGATTGCCTTATAAGCCCAGCGACAGGGCGACACCGCGACAACGCGCACATGACAATGTGCCGTTTGGTGTGCTTCACTAGCAACAGGACGACAAGACGAAAGTTTGGTGCTTTGTCGTGTTGTCGCTAGCGCCAACTAGACCCACAAAAGCGTACAGAATCAGCCAACAGACAAAGTTACAGACCGGACACGAATGTGTGTACCTTTAAACTCTAAATGTGAGAACAGTAGGTGTGACCTTGACCTTGAAGTAGGGGCATTGGTCGTAGACGCGGCACATAATCATGATGTGTCAAAGTTATTTTTAAAATCCTCAAATGCATTCATTACAAAGTTACAGACGAACAGTGCGATTTTAATATTTTTAAATTATTATTATATATTTAGACTATTATTTAAACTTTCATTTTTTACAGTTAACCTAAATTATTTAAATGATTAATGTTACATGTATTTAATATCTATGGCAATTTCAGATCAAAATAATTATTTGAAAGCATTATGACTTTTATAAACTATATTTTTAAGAAAATCGAAATGTCATTCTACTCCCTTGACTTTCCTCTGTATATTCTCATTTTTTTTTTGCTTGGATTTTTATGCAGTCTTCCTCGAAATATTCTTTCCGTCGTTGGTTCTTGTGTTTCCAATACATGTAATGTGTATGAAGAAAATGAAAACGCACACAAAATACAGAATTTTTACGAAATCTTTCTACCGAACGATCAATCACACCCTTATAAAAAATGTATTGATTTTTGGCTCAAAACGAAGGAATTGTAGGTCAAAATTCCATTCGAGCTCCATATGTGCTGAAGAGATCCATAGGTGCATGAAAACATAAACCATCAACATAATTACGGATGCCAATAAGCAATCTTTATTTTATTATGTTGTATATCATTCTAGATTATCTCCCGCCGATGAAATCGGGAGGGGGATATTGTTTTGGCGTTGTCCGTCCGTCCTTCTATCCGTCCTTCCGTCCGTCCATCCATCCGTCCGTCCGAACTTCGTTTCCGCGCTAGTTCTCTGCAACTACTGGATGGAATTCAATGAAACTTTATAGTAATCATCAATATCAAGAGTAGATGCGCATATCGTTGGCTTGTTCGAGTCAGGCCTTTTAACTCAGCTATGGCCCTTGATTATTTATGCATTATGCATATAGAGCAAAAAATCGTTTCCACGCTACTACTGTGAAACGACTGACTGGAATTCAACGAAAGTTTATGGGAACCTCCAATACCAAGATGAGATGCGCATATTGTTGCCTTATTTCGGTCTAATACTTTAACTCGGAGTTATGGTCCTTGATTAATTATGCAGTATGCATATAGAGCAATAATCTATTCCGCGCTTATTCCCTGTAACTACTGGCTGGAATTCAACGAAAATCTATGGGAGGCTTCAATACAAAAAAGAGATGAGCATATCGTCGCCTTGTTCCGGTCAGACAATTTAACTCAGAGTTATGGTCCTTTGCTTAGTTATGCAGTATGCACATAGAGCAATTATGGTATCCGTGCTACTTCTCTTTAACTACTGGCTGGAATTCAACGAAACGTTATGGGAACCTTCAATACCAAGAGAAGATGCGCATAGTGTCGCCTTGTTTCGGTCAGTCTACAACTCAGAGTTATGGCCCTTGATTAATTATGCGGTATGCATATAGAGCTATAATTGTTTCAACGCTACTTCTCTGCAACTACTGGCTGGAATTAACGAAACTTTATGGGAATCGTCAGTATCAAGAGGAAATGCGCATATCGTCGGCTTGTTCCGGTCAGAACTTTTAATTCAGAGTTTTGGCACTTGATTAGTTATGTAGTATGCATAAAAGGCAAACTTTATGGGAACCTTCGACACTAACTCAGAGTTATGGCTCTTGATAAATTATGCAGTATGCATATAGAGAAATAATTATTTCCGCGCTACTATTCTGCAACTACTGGCTGGAATTCAAATAAACTTTATGGAAACCATTAATACCAAGATGAGATGTGCATAATGTGTTGCCTTGTTCGGGCCAGACCCTTCATTACGGAGTTATGGTCCTTTATTAGTTATGTAGTATGCATGTAGAGCAGTATTGCTATTGCTACAGCTATATTGATTTCAACAAAACTTTATGGGAACCATCGATACAAAAAGGCAATTTACCTCCGTGCTCATTGACATGTCCGGATATTAATATATAACATCGAGTTATGGCCCTGTATTGCCCTGAATATTTATTATGTTAAAGTAGTACATGTATTACTGTTTACGTCATGATAAATATATAAATAAAGCCTTATGTCTTCAATTGTTGTGTTAGTAATAACCAGTTCTCGTCGGGGATATAAATTCAACAAATTAGTTTGTTTAAACTAATATCCGGAATAGATATATTTTCAAATATCGAGATCCATAAAGATAGAAATAAAAGACATATAGAATACTAACGATATTGATTAGAGACAGGAGACATTTTATTTTATTCCAATAGGGTTTTAATTTCATGAAGACATTAAACATGCAGAGTAACGAACAATGTATGCCAAATATACATAATATCAACAATCATAAAATGTTTGGAGAAGATCAATTTTGATTGCTAAAGAAAATACCTGCCGACCTCATCATAAATAGTTACGTAATGAACATTTTCATATCTAACTTAATCTTTAAACCCTTTGCCATGGCATAGAAACTTTAAAACTTTACACGCAGCAATATGCCTGTTGAGAACAAGAACTTTTTAAGTATCACAATTTTAACGTTCAAAATTAATAAAAGGGGCACTGATGTAAACACAATACAATCCATTGTAAGACGTACGTTTTTATTGTTGAAATAAAATAACGTATTTCTTATAATTGCTTTGTTTAATAATTATGCCCCCACTTCAAAGAAGAGGGGTATATTGCTTTGCATTTGTCGGTCCGTCGTTCCGTAGACCAAATGGTTTCCGAGTGATAACTAAAGAACCCTTAGGCTTAGGAACTTCAAACTTGGTATGGTGATTGGTCATGACCAGTAAATGACCCCTTTTGATTTTGGGGTCAAGCGGTCAAAGGTCAAGGTCACATTGACTTGTAGGTATAAACGGTTTCCGACCAATAACTAAAGAACGCTTAGGCCTAGGAACTTCAAACTGGGTATGGTGATTGGTCATGACCAGTAGATGACCCCTATTGATTTTTGGGTCAAAGGTCAAGGTCACATTAACCTTGTAGGTAAAAACGGTTTCCGACCAATAACTAAAGAACGCTTAGGCCTAGGAACTTCAAACTTGGTATGGTGATTGGTCATGACCAGTAGATGACCCTATTGATTTTGGGGTCAAAGGTCAAGGTCATATTGACCTTGTAGGTAAAAATGGTTTCCGATTAATACCATAAGAACGCTTAGGCCTAGGAACTTCAAACTTGGTATGATGATTGGTCATGACCAGCAGATGAACCCTATTGATTTTGGGGTCAAGGGGTCAAAGGTCAAGGTCACATTGACCTTGTAGGTAAAAACGGTTTCCGTTCAATAACTAAAGAACGCTTAGGCCTAGGAACTTTAAACTTGGTATGGTGATTGGTCATGACCAGTACATGACCCCTGTTGATTTTGGGGTAAGGGGTCAAAGGTCAAGGTCACATTGACCTTGTAGGTAAAATCGGTTTTCGATCAATAAATAAAGAACGCTTAGGCCAAGGAACTTCAAACTTGGTATGGTGATTGGTCATGACCAGTAGATGACCCGTATTGATTTTGGGGTCAAAGGTCAAGGTCACTTTAACCTTATAGGTAAAAATGGTTTCCGATCATTTACTAAAGAACGCTTAGGCCTAGGAACTTCAAACTTGGTATGGTGATTGGTCATGACCAGTAGATGACCCCTATTGATTTTTGGGTCTAAGGTCAAGGTCACATTGACTTGTAGGTAAAAACGGTTTCCGATCAATAACTTAAGAACGATTAGGCCTAGGAACTTCAAACTTGGTATGATGATTGGTCATGACCAGCAGATGAACCCTATTGATTTTGGGGTCAGGGGGGTCAAGGTTACATTGACCTTGTAAGTAAAAATGGTTTCAGATAAAAAATTAATGAATGCTTAGGTCTAGGAACTTTAAACTTTATATGATGATTGGTCATGACCAGTAGATGACCCCTATTGATTTTGGGGTCAAGGGGTTAGTGTCAAGTTGACCTTGTACTTTAAGATGGTTTTGACCAATAACTCAACAAGTCAAGTTGCCTTGGTTGATATTTTTATATTAAACTAACAATGCTTTTGGTATACACATTTGAAGGTCTTATGTAATATAACAACTTGGCTGTCATTAATGAGGCCTACATGATTCATAAAATTTATGCATATATTATTTGGTAAGATTTGTAATAACTTAAATTGCTGCACACAACCTATGGGGTCACAATTATAATTACCTTGTGACTAGTCATGACCAGTAGATAACCCTTATTATTTTTTTGTTCACTGGGTCAGAAGTCATGCATACTAACCTGATCACATGACTAATGGGCTGTCCATAGGGGGCATACATGTTTTACAAACATATCTTGTTTCTTTATCTTAGCAACAGTAGGGTGCGAAATCGAACATCGTTATACGAAAATCGGCACCGGAAGTTATTTCCGCGTGAAGAAATAACATTAGTGATCTTCCTTATTTTATCTTGTTAGAATCGAAATAACATCGGTCTTAGCGGTGTTTATCGGTTATTTAACACCGGTTTTGTCGTTTTGATGCGACAAAATTAACCACTCAGGCCTACGGCCTTCGTGGTCAATTCCTACACATCAAAACTCCAAGCCGATAAACACCGCTAAGACCGATGTTATTTCTTAAACATATAATTAAAAGGCTATTATACACTTTATTGTACAATACAGAATATATTTGGACAAGTACACAGCTTGTAAAGTCATACTGAACGAACCTATAATTATACCACACATACTTTACCAGTATTCATTTGATTTCGCATTGTTTATTCTACATAAGAGTAGCATATTTCTTTTGAGGAAGGTTTATATAAAGATTACTTATATTACAATCAAAAGAAAATACTTGTGTCTGTATGCGATAATCTACCAAATACGTACTTGTGGAGTCTTGAAGTCATGAATATCCATTTACATTTGTATATCCATTATCCATTGAATTTATATAATGCTTTGTATATGATACGATACTCATATGAAAATTTTGTCACTTTCATTTGTCAGCTGTTATAGATCTATGTAGATCTATATATTTTTACCGATGGTAAAATTTGAGATCCATATGAGCTGGGACAAAAATATACATGTATGCCAGATATAGGCTTCCGTCCCCATGATCATGGTACTTTCTCATAACTGTATTTTCTCGTTGTCGTCCCTTCTTGTTCGTTATATGTTTTCATCCCTTGGTGTTTCGATTTAAGCAATGGCCCTAATGGTACACCGTATTTTAAGAGATTTTGCAGATGTACCCTACTGCAACTCATGAAAAGCTGTTCTACTCGCAATAAGATAGTTAACGCGCAGCTGGTTAACGTTTGTGAATCATTGACAACACGTCAGCGTCTAGAGCTGTACTATTTATAGTTTAATGTTTATTACAATTTATACAGAGCAGTTGTTCATTTCAATTTAAGTAAAGTCGTAGCACTACATAGAAAAAATGTTAAAGATTTTTTTAGCAACAAGTGATTGATGCACAGTGAATGCAACAAAAAGGTATTTTAAAACATTTCAATGAATATCATTTTAGTTAAATAGAGCAAAATTAGGTAAAAATTAACTTAATATTATTTCCATTTCAGAACTAAAAGATGAACTCATAACATGGTACAACAACAATCACAGTACAGTCCCTCTTTCACCACTCACAGATGATCCCCATACCCCTCTAGCTGGGTTCTACATTATGCCAGAAATTGACTTACAGACTTATCTACCAGGCGGAAGAAAAGAAACAACTAGAGTCAAGTCGTTACAGGACCTGTTTACATCTGGTAGAAAAGTTCCACGGGAAATATATTTATCAGCTGACGCTGGATTTGGGAAAACAGCATTTTCAAAATATCTCGCTATAACATGGTGTCAAGCTCATAAAAAGGATGAAAATTATAACCATTTTAAAGATAAAGAATTAGAGGCCTTATCTGGCTTTGAGTTTTTATTTCTAGTTATATTGAGAGATTCAGCTAAAGTTTGTGATATCGACGACATGATTGAACAACAAGTCATACAATATCTTCCATGCTCATTGTCAATACCGAAAGGTCTATTAAAGGACATTCTATGTGATGAAAATTGTCTTGTTATATTAGATGGACTAGATGAATGGACTCATCCTGACAACGATTGTACAAGACTTCCTAAAAGTATTCCACATCGATATGCACGTGAAAAGTGTATAATCTTGACAACGACCCGGCCATGGAAGCTTGGGGTCTCAAACTTGAAGACAAGTCAAATGGACAAAACAGTAGTGTTAGTTGAACTAAATGAAGATAATGCATGGCAGTTTAAGCTTAACACAATGAAAATATTGATAGGCAACACTGAAGATGATGAACTGATAAATGAAGTGTGTACATTTGAAGAAGAAATCAGTGACCATGACCTTGAAGATATGGAATCCACCCCTCTCCTGTTACTCTATCTTATATGCTTATGGGTTGAAAAAATTCCAATTGGAAATTCTGCAGTTGAATTATATACAGGCATTATTCAACTCCTTCTATCTAGAACAGAAAAGTTACATGGAAAGTTTCATTCATCATGTGAAAAATATCTGAATAACGTTCCCGAATGCTTTACAACACATCAACATTTCTGTAGGTACTACATGTTTTTGGTGACCATTGGGAAGCTTGCTTTTTATACATTGTTCAGTAAGAAAAAGGAGCACACATTAGTTTTTGATAAATATGTTGCACAAAAATATCTAAACCAAGAGGATTTGAAATCAAGCTGTCTATCAGGAATATTATCAGAAAGTAAAGTGAAAACATTAATAAATGAAAGTTCTAAAATCTCATTTTCACATAAAACAGTGCAGGAATACTTTTCAGCAATATTTATAAGTTTTCAAACTACAAATGAAGTTCAAAAAATCATCTTTGAAGAGTGCAACTGCTTACAAAATATTCTAGATATGTTAAAAGTGTTTGTCTTTATCAGTGGCATGAACCCTAAATTAATGTCTACAATATCAAGTAATTTGATGCCTGTGATAAACAATGATCAAAAAACAAACCAATACAGAACTTTGGCAGCTTATGATCCCATGTATATTAAGCCACTAGAAGACATTCAAGACATGTACATTTCTTGTACCAAAGAAAGCCAGGAAAACAAAGACCTCAAATTGTGTTTACAAGATTTCATCATTAATATAAAATGTCAACAGGAAAACTACTTCAAACAATTACAACTTCTGTGTCAACAAAAAAAAGAAAATATAAAATCAATAATGATAGAAAATGAAGGTATTTGTAGTCTACAAGAAATTATCAGTTTGTTTACACTCTCTGACCTTCCACATATAGAGAAATTGTACTATAATGGTGAAATTGTAGAAGAGGAAATAATGAGCTTGTTATTGAAACCTTTAAAATGTTTAACTGTGGTATCAAGTAAATGGGAAAATCATCAATTTGTAGGAGAAGAATGCCAGCTGTCTGCAGAGATAAATGGACGACTAGTAAAATTACAACACCTGGAGTGTTTATATATAGCCGATTTTACTATGACCCACGAGGTAATGGAGACATTGTTTAATTTCCTCACTAGTAAAAAATCAATGAAAGAAATAATGTTGTACAGATTATTCTGTAGTGATCATGATACTTCATGTAGGGGATTCAACCTTGACCTGTCTCAACATTCACAACTAAGAGGCTTAGGATTGAGCAGGATACCTGTGTCACAATTAAACATGGATGTGTCGTTGTTAGAGGATTGTGATGTAGGTGAATTATATAAACCTGGTGTTGTGTCATATTATCTCAGTCAACTACCAGCAGCCAGTAAACTACAACTATTTAGGTGTAGAGATCTTAAATCTTCCAGTGACATAGAAACAATGTTACAAACATTTCCATTGTTATATCATGTGAAATATGCTCAGTTGTGCAGAATCAATCTAGGTGAAAGATCATTAACACTGTCACCTCAAATGATCAATTTTGAACGTGTTTACTTGGAGGACATAACAATGACTTGTTCAGTGTTACATGATCTCATTACTGTTATAAACGAACCACCACATACAGTGGAAGTATGTTTGGAAGGTTGTGATATAAAACCAGAAACAGAATTTGAAAACTTTAAATCATTTATAAAAAAATCAGACAATTTTATTATCACATGTGATTTCACCAGGGAGTCTGGAGTGTACGTGTTTAAATTTAAAACAACAACAAGTACTGAGTAACCTTAAATGAACCTGGAAGAAACAATTTAAAAATAGATTGTGAGACAAATGACAGGTGAAACAGACAACATTGTTAATTTTGAGTCTGACATTTAATCAATACTTTGCTGTACATAACAATGTGATGTGAATGGAAACTGAGGAATTTTTTCTTAGGACGACACCTCAAATATTTTCAAAGTCCGTTGACATATGGCTTTGAAACCTTGCACACTCATTAACCCTTATGATACAAACCTGAAGACAGGAGGGGGTAACTCTATCAAGCATTTTGACAGAATTATGCACCCTTTCCGACCTCGAATTTATGTTAAAGTTTTTGTTACACCTCAAATATTTCTAAAGTCCATTGACATATGGCTTTGAATCTTGGCACACTTGTTCAACATAATGCCCCAAACCTGTACACAGGAGAAGGTAACTCTATCAAGCATTTTGACAGAATAATGCCCCTTTTTCGACTAAGAATTTACATTAAGGGTTGCATACCACCTAATATATTTTCAAAGTCCATTGATTTTATGGCTTTGAAACTTTGCTCATTTGTTCACCATCATGCCCCGAACCTGTACACATAAGATAACTCTATTAAACATTTTGACAGAATTATGCCCCTTTTTTGACTTAGCATTTACGTAAATATTTATATACGACATCAAATATTATAAGACAATTGATTATATGGCTTTGAAACATTGCACACTTGTTCACCATCATGTCCCAAAAAGGAGCCAGGAGGAGGTAACTCTATCAAAGAATTTGACTGAATTGTGCCCCTTTTTTTACTTTGACTTACAATTTATGTCAATGTTTGCGTACCACCTCAGGTAATCATTAAAATAAGAATTTAAAAGCATTTAAGGCTGTGCACACTTGTTCACCATCATAATCTCATCATGTGTGCAGGAGGAGGTCACTGTATCAAGTTTTTTTACAATTAAATGCCCCATTACTATCAAGCACTGAGAATAGTCGGACATGATGCTTTCCTGTATGACAGCTTTTGTTATATATGAGCATGATTTATATGAAAATTTTAGCTTTAATCAGTTTTGTCTAATTGAAATAAAATAACAAAGACCTTTATATTTGCAAACATAAAATCAAATAAAACCTGACTTTTTTCAGGACAACAGTAATAATGGAAAATTACATTAATTATTCATTCTGTTGATTTATTAAATTACAAAATGTTTCTAAAAAATATCAAGTTCATTTAATTATTATTGTTTTTAAGCCTAGCTTACAGAGTGTCGGTGGTTTACTCGGTTACCCGTATGCGGCCGAAATAATACAATATTTGTATACCACTTTTCAAAGAAGTTGTGGCATATCGTATATATTCAGAAGACAAAATGGTTTCCGATCAATAACTAAAGAACCTTGGCTAGTGCATGACCCCTTGATTTTGGGATTAATGGGTCAACGGTCAAGGAATCATTGACCTTGTAGGTAAAAACGATTTCCTATCAATAATTTGACAACCCATGGGCTATTGGCCATCAAACTTCGTAAATTTATTTTAATTTTTGGGAAGTAGATAAATCTTTTTATTAAATTTGGGGCAAAGGGGCAAAAGGTCAAGGTCAAAAAAACCTTATACCAAGGGAAAAAGGTTTGGGGATCAAAAATTTAAAAAACCCATGTCCTGTTGGTCCTCAAACTAACGTTACATTGTATGTGTATTGTTCTTGGCAAGTAGATGACCCTTATTAATTTTGGGGCCAAGGTGTCAAAAGTCAGTGTCATATTGACCTTATAGGTTAAAACGGTTTCCGATCAATAACATAACAACCCATGGGCCCTTGGCCCTCAAACTGTATAGGTGCATTGGTCTTGGCCAGTAGATGACCCATACTGATTATCGTGTCATGGGTTACAGGCTACGGCCACATTGACTTTGTATATCAAAACAGTTTATTATCGATAACTTGACAACTAATGGATCTTTGACCTTCAAATTTCACTAATGCATTGCCTTTGGTAAGATGTTGATCTTAATGGGTTTTTTTTAGCTCACCTGAGCTAACTCAGGATGAGCTTTTAGGATCGTTGAATGTCCGTCGTCCGTCGTCCGTCCACACTTGTTCGTTAACACTCTAGCGGTCACATTTTTGCCTCAATCATATTCAAACTTTGTCGGGATGCTAGTTAATTGCTCGAATTAGTTTGAACATGGGTCATCTCGGATGAAAAACTAGTTCATCGGAGCTAAAAATAGAAAAACCTTGTCAACACCCTAGCGGTCACATTTTTGCATTCATCACCACAAAACTTGGTCAGGATGCTTGTCTAGGGAAAAGCTCAGATGATTTTGAATATGGGTCATCTCGGATGAAAAACTAGGTCACAGGAGCTTAAAATAGAAAATCTTGTCAACACTATAGCGGTCACATTTAGTACTCAAGTGTCATCAACCTTGATCAGGATGCTTGTCTAGGTTATTGCTCGGATGAGTTCGAACATGGGTCATCTCGAATGAAAAACTAGGTCACATGAGGTAAAAATAGAAAAGCCTTGTTAACACTCTTTAGTGGTCACATTTTTGACTCAATTGTCATCAAACTTGGTCAGGATGCTTGTCTAGTTAATTGCTCGGATTAATTTTAGCATGGGTAATCTCGGATGTAAAACTAGGTCACAGGAGCTAAAAATAGAAAAAAATCGTGTTAACACTGTTTTGGCTACTGTTTTGATCCAAGTATCCTGGCAATTGGTCTGAAAATTTATTTGGATGAGTTCTAGGTCAAGTTCGAATATGGGTCACCTGGGAAAAACAAAAATGGATAATCCTTGGTAACACTCTTGTCTTAGTAAAACGTGACTTTTATAGCAAACTTTGCCTTTTTTCAACCAAAGACTCCATAGCAAACATTAACTTTCCATTCCCTAGAAACTCTTGTTTAAGCATTTCTCTTAATGATATCATTTATGATCTCGCATTATTTATAAACATTTAATTACAATTAAAACTGTTTTTCTCACAATGCAGTAAATATTTGCACAAAAATAAGCTATTGAAATTGTTACACTAATTCATTACAATTTTCTAAATATATATGTGAGTGACCTGGTTATTATATCATTACATAGTATGTAAAGTCCTAAAAATCAAGCTTGTTCTTGAACGAATGTTTTTTTGTTTTGTTTTAAACTGATTGTTTTGTATTTTTAGCATTATGTGTAGTCCTTCTTCCAGAAAAATGGTCAGATTCACAAAATACTTCAATTAATCCAAGAACTGTAGAACTGACATTTATGTGGAATTTCTGTAGTTATGATATAAAAAAAATCATAGACTACAAATCGGTCCTGAACAAACATAATGTGTCACAAAGGATTCATGAACAATACATGTATGGAATAATTTTGCATGTATACAAAATAATGAAGTCACCTAGTGTAATGAAGACAAGCAATTGTTTGAAGATACTGAAATTGAAATAAAAACTAAATGAGGACCTGGCACTAAGTTATTGACCAGACAGTTGCAGTCATTGTATTGTTCAAAAACAAGGATATGACAGCTCAGACAATTTAAGGCATGCACATAACCTACATATGAAATATTGCTTATACATGTATTAACTCTCAGGGGAAATTTATCATATTTTCCGTATTTTGTTAATGTATAATACATACATGTGTATATTTGTATAGAATATTTACTTTATAGTATATGCATTTTTTATATTCATGTATAATATGTAAATATACATCTATGTGATATAGCTGATATTAACATTACTCTTCCAAACTAGATACTCAAACAAATCATAAGTTGATTAGTAAATAGTTCAACTTGAAATAAAAACTAAATGAGTACCTGGCACTTTGTTATTTTTCACCAGACAGTTGCAGTCATTGTATTGTTCAAAAACATGGATATGACAACACAGACAATTTAAGGCATGAAAATAGCCTACCATTGCAATATTGATGTACTACAATTTCCATATTTTGTGAATGCATACATATATATGTATATATATGTATACAATTTCATTATATTATTTCATTAGAATATTCTAACTGTATAGTATGTGTATTATTTATATTGTATAATATGTAAATATACATCTATGTATAATACTACTTCTAGTCAATATTTGTACAAAGATATTTTTAAGTTAGCTAGTTAAAAGTGAATTTAAAGATATACTATGCTCAAATTTCATATTTGAAATTATTTATAATTGTTACACAGTCTTTTTTAGATATAAAATAAACATGTTTTAACTTCACAAATTAATAAAGAAGATATTTTGTGTTTAAAATTCTACACACTTCAGGTCGTTACAATACGACATATTTGTGTCATTGAAAAAGTTGCAGTTTTTTAAGAAAAGACTAATTTTACTTGACCTGTAATAGGGAACGCAGCTTCAAATACATAAAAACATATTTTGTATAGATTTCAATAAATTGCTGTGATAAAATATTTTACAATATGATGAGCATAGTATATGTTTAAATAATGCCCATCCAAGGGGATATAACGAGTTAAATTTATAGGTGAAGCCAAACTAAGTTTTCATTTTGCCATCATTCCTTTCAGTTTTATAATTTACTTTACATTTAGGAAAAATAACATTTTACTAGACGCAAGGAAATGTTTGTAAATATCCATAAGAATTAACCTGAAACGTTTAATTTAAATAAATAAAAAAAATAGATAAATGAATAAATTAAATAAAAACATCAAATAAAAATCGGGGAAGTCTTTTAAAGTTAAAAATAATGTAACTTAAAAAAGTATAATGTACATATATGTTCAGATGGAGCAAAATTGCAATTTTGGTAAGTTATATATTTTGTGTTATCTTTATATTTCGGAGATATTATTGTTCATCAATTGTATATGTAAAAAGTTGCAGTGTCATAATTACAAATAATATAAATACAAGTATATTGTTCTTTTAAAGACAAAGTGAAAATATAGAATTTATTCCCATTCATACGTTGAAGTTTATTATATCATGTATATAGATTTCTTACTAGCAAATACTAAATAACAGTGTCATCAAGTGTTTCTATTCAAAGTTGCAAAAGTGTTGTTATCTTATACAATGTATGTATATTTTATGACTTGTTGTAAATAGTTTTTTGCCACCGCAGCATCTGCGATGCGGTGGCATATAGCGATTCACCTCTGTGTGTGTGTGTGTGCGTGTGTGCGTGCGTGTGTGCGTGCGTGTGTGCGTGCGTGTGTGTGTGTGTGTGCGTGTGTGTGCGTTTGTGTGTTTGAGTGTGTGTTCTATAAATTATAAGTGAACTTCAAAAAACTACTTGTAAAAAACCACTGGTCCAATTTCAACCAAACTTGGCAGAATTGATCCTTGGGTGAAGTGCTTCCAAAGTTATTCAAAGAATTTCATTCCATGCAGAAATCTGGTTGCCATGGCAACCAAAGGAATTATAAGAATAAATTAAAAAATCTTCTTGGAAAGATCAAAAGGCCTAGAGCTTAGATATTTTGCTTAAGGCATTGTCTGGTAGACCTCTACCAAGATTGTTCAAATTATAGCCCTGGGGTCAAAATTGGCCCTGCCTGGGGGCATTGATTCTCATTATGTACACATAGTAAAAACAGAAAATAAAACAAATGTTTTCTGAATGAGGGAAAGCTACAACAGCTTAGATATTTGACTTGAA